>NC_051252.2:0-81737 GCF_015237465.2 Chelonia mydas | reverse complement strand
ACCATACACACAGGAAGCAGAGTGATCACTTAAGGTGAGCTATTAGCAGCAGGAGAGCAGGAGTCGGGGGAGGGGGGAGGAGACCTTTTGTAGTGATAATCAAGATGGGCCATTTCCAGGAGTTGACAAGAACATCTGAGGAACAGTGTGGGGTATGGGTGGGGGAATAAACATGGGGAAATAGTTTTACTTTGTGTAATGACCCATCCACTCCCAGTCTTTATTCAAGTCTAAGTAATTGTATCCACTTTGCAAATTAATTCCAATTCAGCAGTCTCTCTTTGGAGTCTGTTTCTGAAGTTTTTTTGTTGAAGAATTGCAACTTTTAGGTCTGTAATCGAGTGACCAAAGAGATTGAAGTGTTCTCCAACTGGTTTTTGAATGTTATAATTCTTGACGTTTGATTTGTGTCATTTATTCTTTTACATAGAGACTGTCCAGTTGACCAATGTACATGGCAGAGGGGCATTGCTGGCACATGATGGCATATATCACACTGGTGGATGTGAAGGTGAAAGAACCTCTGATAGTGTGGCTGATGTGATTAGGCCCTATGATGGTGTCCCCTGAATAGATATGTGGACATAGTTGGCAACAGGCTTTGTTGCAAGGATAGGTTCCTGGGTTAGTGGTTCTGTTGTGTGGTGTGTGGTTGCTGGTGAGTATTTGCTTCAGGTTTGGGGGCTGTCTGTAAGCAAGGACTGGCCTGTCTCCCAAGATCTGTGAGAGTGATGGGTCATCCTTCAGGATAGGTTGTAGATCCTTGATGATGCATTGGAGAGGTTTTAGGTTTCCGGTATAGGGTGGTTTTTATGTGACCATTGCTTATTAGCACCGTAGTGTCCAGGAAGTGGGTCTCTTGTGTGGACTGGTCCAGGCTGAGGTTGATGGTGGAATGGAAATTGTTTAAATCATGATGGAATTCCTCAAGGGCTTCTTTTCCATGGGTCCAGATGATGAAGATGTCATCAATGTAGCACAAGTAGAGTAGGGGCGTTAGGGGACGAGAGCTGAGGAAGCGTTGTTCTAAGCCAGCCATAAACATGTTGGCATCCTGTGGGGCCATGTGGGTACCATAGCAATGCCGTTGATTTGAAGGTATACATTGTCCCCAAATGTGAAATAGTTATGGGTGAGGAAAAGTCACAAAATTCAGCCACCAGGTTTGCCAGGATGTTGCTCACTCAATTCCCTCTGCTCTCCAGCAGGTGGCGCCAGAGAGCGCCGAGCTCGCTCACTTCCCTTTCTCGCGTCGGCTCAGCCCCGGGTTCAAGGCACCAGCCGGGCGGGATTCCAGCCGCAGAAGGTCCCTTCTCCCCGGGGCTCAGTGAGCGCGGAGCATGGGGCTGCTCTGCGAGGACGGACTTGCACACTTGGGATGTTAGTGAAAAACATTCCTTCTTGGCTGAATAAAGGGCAGAGATCTGCACTTAGCCTGCCCGGAGTGTGGGGTCCCCCAAACCGACCCTCACTCGCTAGGCAGGCATCACCCTTCTGCTGGGGGAAAAGGCCACACATCCCCACTCCCCAACTGTGCGGGGGGGAAGAGCCAATGAGACCTTCTAGTAACAGGGAAAGAGAATCAAGCCTGTGTTTGGGAAAATCAAATGACCACATTCAGGGCCGTCCCTAGCCATTTGAGTGCCCTACGCAGCTCACCCGCTGGGAGGCTGTGTGGGGCCCCAGGCCTCCCCCTCCCCCAGGGTCTGGGAGGCAGGAGCTGTGGGGGCACTTTTGGGGGCCCCACAGGCATTAGCGGGGGGCGGGGAGCAGCCCAGTCTGCTTCCCTTGCCCTGGACCCAGCCGTGTCGCTCGGGGGGTGGGGTTGGGGAAAGGGAAAACCGCCCCCCCGCACTCACCAGCAGTGGCGGGAAGCTGAGCAGCCCGGCCCCAGCCCCAGCCCGATCTACTCCACCAGGTCCCAGCCCCGGCGCTCTGCTTCCCACCGCAGGTGAGTGGTGGAGCCAGGAGACCTTTGTGCTAGGGACTTTTGCACTCACTACAGGCTTGTGTCTATGTCTCTCTGTGGTGCAATGGGCTAGCGCATTCGGCTGTTAACCGAGAGGATGGTGGTTCGAGCCCACCCAGGGATGGTGATAAGCCTGTGCTACTTCCTTGCTCTTCAAGACCTGCTAGGAGCCTCCAAGGCCCCTTTTTGCCACTTCAAAACCGACTCTCTTGGCCACAGGGGTTTCAGCGGGTGGCCCTCAGAGTGCGCTGGATGCGAGTCAAAAACCCATCTCCCAGCAGCCGTGCCGGGGGCTCGGGCTTAATCCTCATGGCCAAGCACAAAACCTTCAGCAGGGGAACGTTTCACTCCCTTCCCGCCTCCCGCCAAGTGGTAAGGGAGAAATGGACGAGACACGCCAGCTCGAAGATGCCTCCCTCCCGCTTCCCTGTTGGCTGCACACAGCCCTTGGCGTGTCTCATGGCTCACCAGGGAAGTGGGGCCATGCTGCCCCAGCCTGAGTCCCGGCCGCAGCCTGGCTCGCCCTGGCTGACAGAGCTCAGAGCCCCACGACTCAATGGCAGGTCGAGTCAGGGCCACGTAACCCGCCCTCCCAGTGCTCCGGGGCTGGGGCGGCTGGGGCTGTGCAGCCCCCTCTGGAGCTGGGAGGAAGCCTGGGGGCACAAGCCTCTGGCAGGAGCTGGCTGCTGCAGTGGGGGGGGCGGCTCTGGGCTCCAGCAGGGTTTGTGGAAGGGGCGGGGCCTCAGGTGGCAGGGGTGGGGCAAGGGGTTAGTCTCCCCCAGATGGTGGTTCACGCCCCACCCCTGGTGTTGCAATGGAAGAGGCTGCCCACTCTGTACTTGTAGCGAGGTTCCCCCACTACGTGGCCACGCAGAGGCTGCAGGAGACAGGCGGGTGATGGCAGGGGAAGGGGCGACGCGGGAGACGGCCGGGTGACGGCAGGGGAAGGGGCGTCGCAGGAGACAGGTGGGTGACGGCAGGGGAAGGGGCGTCGCAGGAGACAGGTGGGTGTCGGCAGGGGAAGGGGCGACATGGGAGATGGGCGGGTGACGGCAGGGGAAGGGGCGTCGTAGGAGACAGGTGGGTGACAGGAGGGGAAGGGGCGATGTATTTCAGCTGACTGAAGCCTTGGCATGGATAGCGGTAGAATCACAGAATCATAGAATCATAGAATATCAGGGTTCGAAGGGACCCCAGAAGGTCATCTAGTCCAACCCCCTGCTCGAAGCAGGACCAAGTCCCAGTTAAATCATCCCAGCCAGGGCTTTGTCAAGCCTGACCTTAAAAACCTCTAAGGAAGGAGATTCTACCACCTCCCTAGGTAACGCATTCCAGTGTTTCACCACCCTCTTAGTGAAAAAGTTTTTCCTAATATCCAATCTAAACCTCCCCCATTGCAACTTGAGACCATTACTCCTCATTCTGTCATCTGCTACCATTGAGAACAGTCTAGAGCCATCCTCTTTGGAACCCCCTTTCAGGTAGTTGAAAGCAGCTATCAAATCCCCCCTCATTCTTCTCTTCTGCAGACTAAACAATCCCAGCTCCCTCAGCCTCTCCTCATAAGTCATGTGCTCTAGACCCCTAATCATTTTTGTTGCCCTTCGCTGGACTCTCTCCAATTTATCCACATCCTTCTTGTAGTGTGGGGCCCAAAACTGGACACAGTACTCCAGATGAGGCCTCACCAGTGTCGAATAGAGGGGAACGATCACGTCCCTCGATCTGCTCGCTATGCCCCTACTTATACATCCCAAAATGCCATTGGCCTTCTTGGCAACAAGGGCACACTGCTGACTCATATCCAGCTTCTCGTCCACTGTCACCCCTAGGTCCTTTTCCGCAGAACTGCTGCCTAGCCATTCGGTCCCTAGTCTGTAGCGGTGCATTGGATTCTTCCATCCTAAGTGCAGGACCCTGCACTTATCCTTATTGAACCTCATCAGATTTCTTTTGGCCCAATCCTCCAATTTGTCTAGGTCCTTCTGTATCCTATCCCTGCCCTCCAGCGTATCTACCACTCCTCCCAGTTTAGTATCATCCGCAAATTTGCTGAGAGTGCAATCCACACCATCCTCCAGATCATTTATGAAGATATTGAACAAAACCGGCCCCAGGACCGACCCCTGGGGCACTCCACTTGACACCGGCTGCCAACTAGACATGGAGCCATTGATCACTACCCGTTGAGCCCGACAATCTAGCCAGCTTTCTACCCACCTTATAGTGCATTCATCCATCCCATACTTCCTTAACTTGCTGACAAGAATACTGTGGGAGACCGTGTCAAAAGCTTTGCTAAAGTCAAGAAACTATACATCCACTGCTTTCCCTTCATCCACAGAACCAGTAATCTCATCATAAAAGGCGATTAGATTAGTCAGGCATGACCTTCCCTTGGTGAATCCATGCTGACTGTTCCTGATCACTTTCCTCTCATGTAAGTGCTTCAGGATTGATTCTTTGAGGACCTGCTCCATGATTTTTCCAGGGACTGAGGTGAGGCTGACTGGCCTGTAGTTCCCAGGATCCTCCTTCTTCCCTTTTTTAAAGATTGGCACTACATTAGCCTTTTTCCAGTCATCCGGGACTTCCCCCGTTCGCCACGAGTTTTCAAAGATAATGGCCAAGGGCTCTGCAATCACAGCCGCCAATTCCTTCAGCACTCTCGGATGCAACTCGTCCGGCCCCATGGACTTGTGCACGTCCAGCTTTTCTAAATAGTCCCTAACCACCTCTATCTCCACAGAGGGCTGGCCATCTCTTCCCCATTTTGTGATGCCCAGCGCAGCAGTCTGGGAGCTGACTTTGTTAGTGAAAACAGAGGCAAAAAAAGCATTGAGTACATTAGCTTTTTCCACATCCTCTGTCACTAGGTTGCCTCCCTCATTCAGTAAGGGGCCCACACTTTCCTTGGCTTTCTTCTTGTTGCCAACATACCTGAAGAAACCCTTCTTGTTACTCTTGACATCTCTTGCTAACTGCAGCTCCAGGTGCGATTTGGCCCTCCTGATATCTTTCCTACATGCCCGAGCAATATTTTTATACTCTTCCCTGGTCATATGTCCAACCTTCCACTTCTTGTAAGCTTCTTTTTTATGTTTAAGATCCGCTAGGATTTCACCATTAAGCCAAGCTGGTCGCCTGCCATATTTACTATTCTTTCGACTCATTGGGATGGTTTGTCCCTGTAACCTCAACAGGGATTCCTTGAAATACAGCCAGCTCTCCTGGACTCCCTTCCCCTTCATGTTAGTCCCCCAGGGGATCCTGGCCATCTGTTCCCTGAGGGAGTCGAAGTCTGCTTTCCTGAAGTCCAGGGTCCGTATCCTGCTGCTTACCTTTCTTCCCTGCGTCAGGATCCTGAACTCAACCAACTCATGGTCACTGCCTCCCAGATTCCCATCCACTTTTGCTTCCCCCACTAATTCTACCCGGTTTGTGAGCAGCAGGTCAAGAAAAGCGCCCCCCCTAGTTGGCTCCCCTAGCACTTGCACCAGGAAATTGTCCTCTACGCTTTCCAAAAACTTCCTGGATTGTCTATGCACCGCTGTATTGCTCTCCCAGCAGATATCAGGAAAATTAAAGTCACCCATGAGAATCAGGGCATGCGATCTAGTAGCTTCCGTGAGTTGCCGGAAGAAAGCCTCGTCCACCTCATCCCCCTGGTCCGGTGGTCTATAGCAGACTCCCACCACTACATCACTCTTGTTGCACACACTTCTAAACTTAATCCAGAGACACTCAGGTTTTTCCACAGTTTCGTACTGGAGCTCTGAGCAGTCATACTGCTCCCTTACATACAGTGCAACTCCCCCACCTTTTCTGCCCTGCCTGTCCTTCCTGAACAGTTTATAACCATCCATGACTGTACTCCAGTCATGTGAGTTATCCCACCAAGTCTCTGTTATTCCAATCACGTCATAGTTCCTTGACATCACCAGGACCTCCAGTTCTCCCTGCTTGTTTCCAAGGCTTTGTGCATTCGTATATAAGCACTTGAGATAACCTGTTGATCGCCCCTCATTCCCAGTATGAGGCAGGAGCCCTCCCCTCACAGACATTCCTGCCTGTGCTTCCTCCCGGTATCCCGCTTTCCCACTTACCTCAGGGCTTTGGTCTCCTTCCCCCGGTGAACCTAGTTTAAAGCCCTCCTCACTAGGTTAGCCAGCCTGCTGGCAAAGATGCTCTTCCCTCTCTTCATAAGATGGAGCCCGTCTCTTTTCAGCACTCCTTCTTCATGGAACACCATCCCATGGTCAAAGAATCCAAAGCCTTCTCTCCGACACCACCTGCGTAGCCATTCGTTGACTTCCACGATTCGACGGTCCCTACCCAGGCCTTTTCCTTCCACGGGGAGGATGGACGAGAACACCACTTGCGCCTCCAACTCCTTTATCCTTCTTCCCAGAGCCACGTAGTCCGCAGTGATCCGCTCAAGGTCATTCTTGGCAGTATCATTGGTGCCCACGTGGAGAAGCAGGAAGGGGTAGCGATCCGAGGGCTTGATGAGTCTCGGCAGTCTCTCCGTCACATCGCGAATCTTAGCCCCTGGCAAGCAGCAGACTTCTCGGTTTTCCCGGTCAGGGCGGCAGATAGATGACTCAGTCCCCCGGAGGAGAGAGTCCCCGACCACCACCACCCGCCTTCTCCTCTTGGGAGTGGTGGTCGTGGAACTCCCAACCTCAGGACATCGCATCTCATGCCTTCCAACCAGCGGAGTCTCCTTCTGCTTTCTCCCCCCAGACATATCATCTGGTCCACTCTCCGCAATGGTACCTGTGGAGAGAACATGAAAGCGGTTAGTTACCTGTGTCTGTGTTACTGGAACCCGGACATTCCGCTTACCTCTTCTGGAGGTCACATGTTGCCAAGCTTCTTCACTGGCCTCTTGGCTCCTCTGTGCAACCTGCTCTATATCTTTAGAGCTTTGTGCCCCTAGAAGCCTATCCTGAGTTTTGTCCAGAAAATCCTCAGTCTCTCGTATACAACGCAGGGTCGTTATCTGTTGCTCCAGACCTTCAATCTTCTCTTCCAATATGGAGACCAGCTTGCACTTTGTACAGACAAAGTCGCTTCTGTCCAGTGGAAGAAAGACAAACATGGCACATCCAGTGCAGGTCACAACAGCTGAACCCCCCCTTCCATATCACCTACCTACTATGAGCTTCCTCAGAGACGTTTGCAAGATGTAAGGTAGGTGGATGGAAGAATTTTTCTCTCAACCTGGCTACTATGGCGATGGGAAAACGCCTCCGATCACCGTAGCAACTGTCCACTCCAAGGTGCTACAGTTGTGTTTAAAGTGCAGACAGCCTATGGGCAGGTCTACACTACGGGGCTCAGTCGACCTCAGTTACACAACTCCGGCTACATGAATAACGTAGCTGGAGTTGATGTAGCTTAGATTGACTTATTGCGGTGTCTCCGCCGTGCTGAGTCGAAGGGAGAGTTTCTCTTGTGACTTACCTTATGCTTCTCATTCCGGTGGAGTTCCGGAGTCGATGGGAGAGTGATCGGGGGTCGATTTAACAGGACTTCACTAGACCCACTAAATCGATCCACCGGCACGTAGAGACAAGCCCTAAGAGCGAGACCAGCTCTGGGTCCCGTTGGCACTGTGGATGCTCAGACACTGACCCTGCAACAATGAGATCACACTAACGCTTCCGTAGTCGGCAGGATTCGAACCTGTGCAGGAGGACCCGAGTGGATTTCTAGTCCATCGCCTTAACTGACTTTTTAGTTTTTCTCACTACGTTCTAGTTCTGTACTCTGCGAGTTCTCACTTCCCGTTGTTTGCCCAGACCAGCTCCCCCAGCACGCTCACTGGTGTGCCATTGCGCACCTGTGTCCAGGCTGAAGCGTGAGAATTTCTGCCCATTTGCCGTCTGGCTGGAGCACGATGAGAGTGTGTTTGTGTTAATACCATTGCTGTAGACTGTTCATTTCCAACTTTGACCATTCACACAGTCCCTTTCCCATTCAAATCTCCAGCCACTCAGGGATTCCAATAGCAGGGGTCAAGTTTTCTCTGGGGCACTGAAATGTCTCAGGGGGCTGGTGCGTGACCTCAGCCTTGCGTTCCAGCCTTATTGTTTCACAGACTAACAGCAGCAGCAGGAAGAAAGAGCCGAGCGTTCCTGCTCCGTACAGAGGAGTTTGATTTTGCTGCTTTCAATCCTTGGGCTTCGCCGGGAGAAGGAACAATTCAGGTATCACTGAACTGAAGGTGGAGATAATTTGCTGACAGGGACGGCTGTCTCCTATTAAAGGTGTTTATCTGGTACCGTGTAGCAGGCAGGCCTTGTTCCCAGGTCTCTCTGAGGAAATAAAGTTTCTGTGCAAAATACCACAACTTGTAACGGAGAGGAGGGAAAGGCGATGGGACCAGGACATAAGGGATGAAACATAACATGGTTCTTTCATGTGCATTAATTCTGAAAAGGGATTGATCTCCACTCCATTGTATTTGAAGGGATGTTTAGTTTTACCCTGGGTAAAATACAAGGCTGAAGCCATTTTATGGGGGGTGACACTAGGATTCAAGGGTTAGTTAGTGTGATAAAAATGGTTTTTAAAAAGTCAGTTTAAACGTGAGCTGGCTGTTATTAAAGGCGTTTTCCCCAGGTCGGCTCCAAAAGTTCTTCTAGAGACGCCCTGGGTTTCCTCATGCCTCGCTGGGAACTAAAGGGAACCGGCCCCGCCCCCCAACCACCGCCAGTGCTGCCCTTAGCTGCAGGCTGATTTTTCCAGGGAGGGGCATGGAATTGACTCGTTTGCTGCTGAGAAGTGAGTCAGGCCAGTTCTCTGGGCACCAGAACTTCCAGCATCTTCCCAGCCCAACCCAGGCTGCTTCCCTACCCCAGCCTCTGCCCCACTGGGGCCCTGCATTTTGAATCTAGAGCAGCATACCTCAAATTCGGGGATTTTTCTACAGCCAGGACAGCCTCCTGGGCAGAGATGTAGGTGGGGGGAAAGCAGCAGCCCCTCCCTTCAGTGTCCAGCTGTTGCTCCTGGATGCACTGCTGTCAAGGTTCCTTCCCCACTCTGAACTCTAGGGTACAGATGTGGGGACCTGCATGAAAACCTCCTAAGCTTACTTTTACCAGCTTAGGTTAAAACTTCCGCAAGGTACAAAATTATTTTACCCTTGGATTTCCACTGCCACCACCAAACTTTATCTGGGTTTACTGGGAAATGTAGTTTCAACACATCTTTCCCCCCAAAATCCTCCCAACCCTTGCCCCACTCCCTGAGGAAGGCTTGGTAAAAATCCTCACCAATTTGCATAGGTGACCACAGACCCAAACCCTTGGATCTTAGAACAATGAAAAAGCATTCAATTTTCTTCAAGAAGAGTTTTAATAGAAGTAAAGGAATCACCTCTGTAAAATCAGGATGGTAAATACCTTAGAGGGTAATTAAATTCAAAACATAAAGAATCCCTCGAGGCAAAGCTTAAGTTACAAAAAAGACACACAGACAGGAATAGTCATTCTATTCAGCACAGCTATTTTCTCAGCCATTTAAAGAAATCATAATCTAACACATAGCTAGCTAGATTACTTACTAAGTTCTAAGACTCCATTCCTGTTCTGTCCCCGGCAAAAGCATCATACAGACAGACACAGACCATTTGTTTTTCTCCCTCCTCCCAGCTTTTGAAAGTCTCTTGTCTCCTCATTGGTCATTTTGGTCAGGTGCCAGCGAGGTTACCTTTAGCTTCTTAACCCTTTGCAGGTGAGAGGATTTTTCCTCTGGCCAGGAGGGATTTTAAAGGGGTTTACCCTTCCCTTTATATTTATGACAACTGCCTTGGTGTTTGCTGGCGCTACCAGCAGGGGATCGGCGTCATGTACCACCCAGCCCCTTGGGGCTCCAGGCAGCGCATCCGCAGGCAGGTGGGGCTGGGGATGTACTTGATGGGGTAGGAAACTTCAACTGCACAGGCAGCTGGTGAGTTCCCAACTCACCTACCGGGGGGCTGAGAGGCTCTGGGGGAAGACTTTGGGCTCCAGCTTGCCAGGGCTCCAGGAGTGGGCTTGGGCTTTTTATAACAGGCAGCTCAAGAATGGCATCAGATGAGCAGACTATTGCTTTAACTACTAGGCCACCTTGCCCGATGAATGGACTCTTATTTCCTTGTTTCTAAGGTCTCTGCTTCCTGCAACCTTTTCCCCAAGTTCATTGGCTGGCTGGGCACAGGAGGGTCTGTACTATTTGAAAAGACCAAGTGCCAGGGACAAAACACTCCAATCCCGCCTGGTGTGGGGAGCCGGGTTTGCTCTTCAAATTCTGTCGTTCGTAAATGTCCAGGTCTGGGAATGTCCCACAGAAGTATTTCTAATGGGCAGCTGGCTGCAGAACAGTTAAACTGCACAGAGCTCCTGTGGAGGACAGATGGGAATTAGAAACATTTTGAGGATCGTTTGGGAAATTAGCCTTTGCTGACAAGGTTTGTCTCTGTTCCTATTTCACCTTCCGGTATCATGCAGAGGGATCTTTGGCATATTTTTGCGAGCTTAATAACTATCTCCGAAACTTTATTTACTCAAACTTCAAAATTGGTGTCACCTGATTTTTGCATTGCCCTGTGAAAAAACAACGTACACGTGGGGCTTTCTACAGGGCGTCATGATGCTAAAGTTGGGGAATTCAATCTCTGTACTTGTGTGTGTGGGGGGTTGCTTCTCTACAGCTGACTCAGAGCTTCCAGCCTCGGGCTGCCCCTGCCTCACTGCCAGGCACACCGGGCTGTTAGCTGCACCCACTGTCCTTGCCAGGGGTCCCCGCTGAACCTGGCGGGTGACTCTGCAGGTGGAGAAGGTGCTGTGTAGCGATGTAGAGCAGGTGCAGGAAGGAGCCGGGGTCACTATTCAAATTCTGAATTCCACAATTTTCCAAAGTTGGGAATGTCCAAAACCAATTCTAATGGGAAGGCGAATGCAGAGCAGTTACACTGGAGGGGCCCAGACCTGCAGTGGGGGCACAGTGGAAATTAATAATGGGAAGATCATTTGTTAAATTAGTCTTCACTGACAAGATTTGTCTCTGTTTCTATTTCAAGTTATGGTGTTATTTAGAGGAATCGGTACATATTTTTACTGTAGTAATTAAACCCTTAACTTTATTAAATCAAGCCAAAAACTTAGTGTCACTTATTTTTTTCTCTCTCCTAGCAGGAATGAATTGAATTTTGTGACATTCTGGAAAGTGCAGAGAGATTAACTGTGGGGAATTCAGTCTCTATGTTTGTGAGTTGATGTTTTCCTCTCACAGTTCAGTGCCTGCATTGAAATCCTAAGAGGGATCTAAGGGCTGGTGCACGCTGGCCACTTAACTGGCAGAGCTACGTGTCTCAGGGTGTGAAAAGCTTATCTAAGCCCTGGTTAGATAGTGCTAAATAAAAGGAAGAATTGTTCTGTCCATGTAGCTATTACAGGGATGGGAAAACCCCTCCAGTCTCTGTAGTGACTGTCTATTCAAGGTGCTAGAGAAGTGTCAGAGCAGAGTAGACAGCCTATGAGGCCAGCTCTGGCTCCAGTTCACACTGTGGATGCTCAGGCACTAAGACTACAGTAATAATAACAGCCCAGTGCTTCTGTAGTTGGCAGAATTTGAACCTGCGCAGGGCAACCCCAATAGATTTCTAATCTCTCACCTTAACCACTCAGCCACAACTACTTGATATACAGCTCTTCCACTACACTATCATAGAATCATAGAATATCAGGGTTGGAAGGGACCTCAGGAGGTCATCTAGTCCAACCCCCTGCTCAAAGCAGGACCAATCCCCAACTAAATCATCCCAGCCAGGGCTTTGTCAAGCCTGACCTTAAAAACGTCTAAGGAAGGAGAGCATACCACCCCCCTAGGTAACACATTCCAGTGTTTCACCACCCTCCTAGTGAAAAAGTTTTTCCTAATATCCAACCTAAACCTCCCCCACTGCAACTTGAGACCATTACTCCTTGTTCTGTCATCTGCTACCACTGAGAACAGTCTGGATCCATCCTCTTTGGAACCCCCTTTCAGGCAGTTGAAAGCAGCTATCAAATCCCCCCTCATTCTTCTCTTCTGCAGACTAAACAATCCCAGTTCCCTCAGCCTCTCCTCAGAAGTCATGTGTTCCAGTCCCCTAATCATTTTTGTTGCCCTTTGCTGGACTCCTTCCAATTTTTCCACATCCTTCTTGTAATGTGGGGCCCAAAACTGGACACAGTACTCCAGATGAGGCCTCACCAATGTCAAATAGAGGGGAACGATCACGTCCCTCGATCTGCTGGCAATGCCCCTACATATACATCCCAAAATGCCATTGGCCTTCTTGGCAACAAGGGCACACTGTTGACTCATATCCAGCTTCTCGTCCACTGTAATCCCTAGGTCCTTTTCTGCAGAACTGCTGCCGAGCCATTCGGTCCCTAGTCTGTAGCGGTGCATGGGATTCTTCCGTCCTAAGTGCAGGACCCTGCACTTATCCTTGTTGAACCTCATCAGATTTCTTTTGGCCCAATCCTCCAATTTGTCTAGGGCCCTCTGTATCCTACCCCTACCCTCCAGCGTATCTACCTCTCCTCCCAGTTTAGTGTCATCTGCAAACTTGCTGCGAGTGCAATCCACACCATCCTCCAGATCATTTATGAAGATATTGAATGAAACCGGCCTCACCTGGGGGCTATGCAGCACATGGTGCAAAAGGGGAAATCCCTTGACCTCATCTGGGGGCTGTGCAGCACCTGGCACATTAGGGGTGGCCCGATCTCAGTCAGGGCTGCTGTAGCACCCAGCGTGAGGGGGCCACCCAGTGTCAGCCAGGGTCCATGCAGTGCCCCATGGCTGGGAGCAGGCCCCTTATGCCACCGGTATGGGAGGACCCCTGTGCAGCGGGGAGTTTCAGGGGGCCATGCTTGGCATAAAGGGGCTGGCAGGTGAGTGAGATTCAAACCCTGTGCATGGGGGATTGGCAGGGAGGGGGATTAACAAGAAGCCTTGGACATTCTGGGCCCTCTGCACATTTAATACATAGGGAGGTTTTTAGTAGCCAGCAGGGGGAGCTGAGTGTCTTGGGGGGGTAGGGGGCACTGGGGAACAGGGCTGGGAATCGAGGGTGGGCTCAACTGTTGGACAGACCCTGCTGCATCCATCACAGCTGGTAAATGGCTGCTTCCGGCCTGACCGCGCCCGGTGGTTCTGAGCCTCTGTCAGTTTCATTTCTGCTGGGTCTGCTTTGGGGAGTCTGAGCAGAGCTGGACAGGCCCCATGGGGCTGACGGGGGGAATGGAGGCTTCCTTCCAACTCTGGGATGAGTCCCGCTGTTTGCTTCCTGATGGGGCAAAAGGCAGGGCTGGATTAACTTTTTGTGGGCCTGGCGCCAAACATATTTGTGGGCCCCCCTGGGGAATGAAGAGGCCCGGCCAAGAGCACAGCGGGCAGGGTGGATTTGATTTAAATCACTCGTCAGGAAGTCTCCATTTAATAATGGTTTTCTACATAAAAGTGCATTCTTGTTGGTTGTTATAACCTTAATACATATTCTTCACAACTCAGAGATTGATATAGGTTTTTAGAAGGGAAACACTATACATTTTTAAACTGTGATTTATTTGGAAAACTTTTCAGATGAGTTTTACAGCTATGTCACAACATGAATGAGCGTTTGGTTATTTCATTTACCAAAGGTAACTGAAGCAGATATTTAGGAAGCTATTGGGAGGTGAACTCTCTCCAATTCAACAGGATAATCATTAACAATATTTGGAGTATTTTCTTGCCAGGCTGTATTAGGAGGAGAATATCACCAGACAGATATTTAAATTGTTTTATTTAACTAAAATAACAACGTGAAGTATTCTGGATATTTTTCTTCAACAGCAAACATAATAGTTTAACAAAAAGCGTATGTCCCTCACTTCTCACGTTTATCTCCAGACTTCTTTTCCTTGTCCAGATCTATTCTGCCCACAACAATCTTCTATTCATTGAACTTTTTGAAACTTTTCACTTTTAAAGAGAGGTAAGGGGTTGACCCTGTGTCCACAAATTTGCAGAGAGACAATAGAGTTGAGGTCTGTTATTTCTCACCTCTCTATATTATTTATTTATTTAAAACCTTTTTGCTGTTAACAAGCATGTTACCTCTGGAGACACAAATCCACAGTTTGAGAACTGCAAAACTAAGCATCTCTGATGGTATCTTCCAGTCTGAACACTGAGTTCCATTGGGTAGATAGAAAAATTAACCTAAATAATCTATACAGAAGCCTGTGGAACCCCAGAAGATTGGGTCCCTAATCCATGAACTATTGGAACTCATTCACAAAACTTTTCTTAAACATGACATGAATCTATTGTTTCATACTATAGAATTAAAATTTATAATCCCTATATCATGATGAGATATAATGTACCTTAATTAAAACTATCTTTAGATATTTTTTCCTCAAAAATCCAACTTAAATTTAAAAAATCCAATTATTTGATTTTTTTTTTAAAAGTCATTGATTTTTATCCACCCTGACAGTTGGGCATGGGGGGCGGGGGGAAGGATTGGTCCCCAGCTGGAGTGAGGCAGGGGACAGGGGCAAGATGAGCACAGTGGGGGATGGGGGGAGGATTAGTCCCTGTTGACTGGAGCAAGGCAGGGTCTGAGGGCAAAAGCACAGTGGGGCAGGAGCTAGGGTTGATCCTTGGAGCAAGAGAGGGGCTGGGGGTAAACTGCAAGCACGGCAGGGCTGGGGAGGGGGTAAACAGGATCCCCCCCACTCCTGCCCACATAGAATGGGTACCTACCTTCTCCCTGGTTCTAGCCCATTCTCGTCATCTCGCTCTGCACTGAGCCGAGCGTGGGGGCGCACTGAGCACAGGGCTGGGTGTGAAGGAGAAGGCTGGGGGTTGGGGTGCAGGGTCTGAACAGGAGGTAGAATGAGGGTTGGGGCAGGAGGTTGGGGGTGTGGATCGCTTACCTGGGGCAGCTCCCATTCGGTGTGAGGGGTGCAGGTTGGTATGTGGGTGGGGGAGGGTGCAGGAGCTCCCGTTTGGTGCTCAGGGTGGGGGTGGGGATGTGTGGGGGGTGCAGGAGTCAGGACTAGAGACTGGGTGTGTGTGAGGGAGGTGCAGGAGTCAGGGCTGGGGTTGTGGGGGGTGCAGGAGTCAGGGCAGGGGGCTGAGGGTGTTCATGGGGCATGCAGGAGTCAAGGCAGGGGGCTGGGTGTGTGGGGGGGGGTGCAGGAATCAGGGCAGGGGGCTTGGGGGTGTGGGGGGTGCAGGAGTCAGGGCAGAGGGTTGGGGGGGTGCGCTGGGGTCGTGGGGGTGCTCCCAGCTCTCCTGAGCGGCTCATGGCAGGGGGCTGGAGGGGGGCCTCAATTCCACCCCCTTCCCCAATGCCCCGCCCCTGCCTCTTCCCCTCTCCCCCCTCCCTGGCTCTGGCAGACAGCTGATGGGCGGCAGGGAGAGGGAGGGAAGTAGCAAGCTGGGGGAAGAGGCAGGGGTCGGGGGAGCTTGGTTGCTGGCAGAGCCTGCCATGCCGGAGAGGGCAGAGGGCAGAGAAGAGCGGCTGGCTGGGGCCCCTTCGGAGCATGGGCCCGGCACCAGTGGCGCCATGGTAAATCCACTACTGGCAAAAGGGGAATCAGCCCCAGGAGCCCGGTTTACAGTTTTGTAAAACGCAGGTTCTAATAGGATATCACACACATCCTGGGCCCCACAAACTGATCCTAGATCTCCTGAGCCCCCAGCCCCAGCCCTGCCAACTTGCATTCCAGCTCCTAGGCCCCACAGGCAGAACCCAGACCCCATATCCTGAATCCCCACAGCCTCCAGATCCCCTGTAGACCCTAGCTCCTCTTGCAGCCCAAAAAGGACCCCAGATTCCCCACCCTGTGTCCCAATCCCCACAGATCCTTGATGCCCTGCCATGCACCCATAGAGCCCCCTTGTACCCCCAAACAGACCCAGACCCCCATCATGTACCCCTGCTGAAGAGATCATAGAATCATAGGGTTAGAAGGCACCGCAAGGATCATCTAGTCTGACCCCTGCCAAAATGCAGGATTTGTTGTGTCTAAATCATCCAAGACAGATGGCGCCAGCCTCCTTTTGAAAACCTCCAGCGAAGGAGCTTCCACAACCTCCGTACGCGTCTGTGCCATTGTCCTACTAGTCTGACAGTTAGGGAGTTTCCTCTGAGATTTAATCTGAATCTGCTGGGCTGTAGTTTGGACCCATTGCTTCCTGTCCTGCTCTCTGTGGCAAGGGAGAACAACTTATCTCTATCTTTTTTATGGCAGCCTTTCAAGTATCTGAAAACTGCTATCATGTCCCCCCTTCATCTCCTCTTTTCCAAACTAAATATACCCCGTTCCTTCAGCCTTTGCTCACATGGCTTGCATTCCATCCCTTTGATCATCTTTGTTGCTTGTCTCTGGATCCCTTCCAGTTTCTCTACATCCTTTCTATACATTGGTGACCAAAACTGGACACAATACTCCAGCTGAGGCCTAACCAGCACCAAGCAGAGCGGTGTGATCACCTCCCGTGACTTCCATGCTATGCCTCTGTTAATGCAACCTAAAATTGCATTTGCTTTTTTTGCAAGAGCATCACATTGCTGACTCATGTTGAGGTTCGGATCCACCACAACTCCCAGATCCTTCTCAGCAGTGCTGCTGCCAAGCCAGTTACTCCCTATTCTTCATTTGAGCTGTCAAGATTCCTTCTGCACTCTGAACTCTAGGGTACAGATGTGGGGACCTGCATGAAAACCTCCTAAGCTTACTTTTACCAGCTTAGGCTAAAACTTCCCCAAGGTACAAACTATTTTACCCTTTGCCCTTGGACTTCCACTGCCACCACCAAACTTTATCTGGGTTCCTGAAAAGACGTAGTTTGGAAATGTCTTTCCCCCCAAAATCCTCCCAACCCTTGCACCCCACTTCCTGGGGAAGGTTTGGTAAAAATCCTCACCAATTTGCATAGGTGACCACAGACCCAAACCCTTGGATCTTAAGAACAATGAAAAAAAGCATTCAGTTCTTGAAAAGAAGAATTTTAATAGAAGTAACAGTAAAAAAGAAGTAACACTAAAGAATCACCTCTGTAAAATCAGGATGGTAAATACCTTACAGGGTAATTAGATTCAAAACATAGAGAATCGCTCTAGGCAAAACCTTAAGTTACAAAAAGACACACAGACAGGAATATCCATTCTATTCAGCACAGCTTAATTTCTCAGCCATTTAAAGAAATCATAATCTAACACATATCTAGCTAGATTACTTACTAAGTTCTAAGACTCCATTCCTGTTCTGTCCCCGGCAAAAGCATCATACAGACAGACCCTTTGTTTTTCCCTTCCCCCAGCTTTTGAAAGCATCTTGTCTCCTCATTGGTCATTTTGGTCAGGTGCCAGCGAGGTTATCCTAGCTTCATGTGTGAACATGTGACTTGCCCACGTGACTCCAAACACTATCTTGTCACCTGTAATTTTCCACTAGCTGTGCTGAGGGCTTTGTTTGAAACAATGGGTTTCCCACCACATGGCAGAAGATATAAAAGGCCCTGGAAACCCCTCCATTTTGCCTCTTTCCTGCTGAAACCTCTGGAATATGGACTATCCAAATGGGAGCATTCTAACGAAGGGACTGAGGTCCTTCCAATGATTTGGAAGCAGCCAGAGATTTGACTTAAGCCAGCAGTTTATTTAATCACTGCTACAAAGCCTGAACCAAGAACTTTGTAATTCCTGTATGTATTTGATTCCTTTAATCAATTTTAACTCTCACCTTTCTTTCTTTCTTTTTATGAATAAACTTTTAGATTGTAGATACTAAAGGATTGGCAACAGCATGATTTGTGGGTAAGACCTAAGTTATATATTGACCTGGGTGTGTGGCTGGTCCTTTGGGATTGGAAGAACCTTTTATTTGAAGAGATTGGTTTTAAAGGATTCGTCTCTAAGTCTGGTGTTTTCGGTGGTAATACAAGAACTGGAATGCCAGTGGAAACTGCTTTCATAACTTCTTGTTAGCCAGTGTGGTGAAACAGAAGTTTGCTTTTGTTGCTGGTTTGAAATACCCTATGGGGGATTAACCACCAGTCTTGGGGTGTATCCAGTGATGAGCTGCCAAAATCTTAACAACGGGTTCCCTCCTCACCCCATGAGGGGGTCGTTGCCCACCCCCGCCCCCCAGGACTCCTGCCCCATCCAACCCCCCCACGTTCCTTGACGCCCCCCCAGGACCCTTGCCCCATCCATCCCCCTCCCCTGTCCCCTGACTGCCCCCAGAACCGGGCAGGAGGGTCTTGTGGGCCACTGTAGTGGGAGACCACCCCACCCCTAAGAGCCAGAGGGACCTGCCAGGGGGCGAGGTGGGGAGTCCTGGCAGGGCTTACCTGGGGCAGCTCCCAGGAAGCATCCGGCAGGTCTCTCTGGCTCCTAGGGGTGGGGGAGCATAGCTGGGGGGGGAGCAGGGGGAGTGGCCGCTCCCCCCACTGATCACATAAAAAGTGGGGCCTTAGGTGCCGACCCCGTGGGTGCACCGGGGCTGGAGCACCCACGGGGAAAATTTGGTGGGTGCAGAGCACCCACCGGCAGCTCCACGCCCCACCCCCAGCTCACCTCCACTCCGCCTCCACCCCTGAATGCGCCGCCCCGCTCTGCTTCTCTGCCGCCCCCGGCTCCCCGTGAATCAGCTGTTTGGCAGGAAGCCGGGGAGGGCTGAGAAGCAGGCCGCGGCTTCACACTCAGGCCCAGGGAGGCGGAGGTGAGCTGGGGCGAGAAGCGGTTCCCCTGCGGGCCCCCCCCTCCGGGTTACCTGCTGCAGCGCGGGCGGCCCTCCTTGCGCCCCCCCCACCCCAGCTCACCTCCGCCTCCCTGGGCCTGAGCGCGAAGCTGCCACCTGCTTCTCAGCCCCCGGGCTTCCTGCATGAACAGCTGATTCGAGGGAAGCCAGGGTGGGGGGTCAGAGAAGCAGAGCGGGGCAGCGCGTTCAGGGGAGGAGGCAGAGGCGGAGGTGAGCTGGGGCCGGGGGTGGGGCAGGGAGCTGCCGGTGACTTTTATGAAAAATACCTGTGATTAAATCGTCACCTTACTCATTGTGAGTGAAATAAATTGAAACACTTCCACCTGCAAGTGGATTTAGCCCAGGACCCTCAGAGTCAGCAGCTGTTACACCCCCCACTGAGCTCTCTGTCAGGTGTCCCAGTGCTGGAAGCCTCCTGTTTACATCCTAAGATAGCGTTTTTGCACCGGGGGGCTGATATTTTGGACTGGACACTGTAACAGGGAAAGGTGCTGCTGTGCTCCAGAAAATAAGCCACCTCTGCACCAAAGAGGGATGAAAGGACCTGCCAAAGACCGGGATTGAACCAGGGACCTTTAGATCTTCAGTCTAACGCTCTCCCAAATGAGCTACTTCAGCAGCTGCAAGGCTCCCCTTTGGCCTGCTGCTTCTCTGTCAGGGATGTTTTGTCAGCCATGGCACACAGAAAGGACGTCGTTGTGAGAGGCCCATGAAGGCAAGATGCACTTTTGCCTGCCTTGCTCAGCCTGACTTGCTGCCTCTCCCCGTTCCTACCTTAGTTCCCGGGTTGACCTGGTGGCAGAAGTGGACTGGGGGCCAGTGGCGCAGGGAGGAAGTTGAGCTGGACCCTGAGCTAGACTAGACCCTGGTGGCGAGAGTCTGGCCACCACTTGCCACCCCACCCTATTGTCCTGGCTTCCCCTGTCTCCTGTTGGGGCTTCCCCCCGTAAACCACCCTGCCCCAACCAGCCCTAGGCTAGCTGGGCTCCCTTGGTCACCTGATGGCTGGTCACCCCAGTCGGTGCTGAGCACCCCTCTTCTTCCCCCTGGTGCTCCAGCCCCAGAGCACCCACAGAGTTGGAGCCTCTGCCCAGATTAGGATCAGCTGCCTCGGGGTGAATCTGGAGTCACCCCCTGAGTGTGGGGCCAGCCTGAGTCCCGCGGAGCTGCCACGGGAGCTACCTGAGCCAAGCGCCGCCCAGCTGGACCCCGAACCTCCGACTTCCCCGCCCTCCCACCCCAATCCCTCCCACCCCAAAACCCCTCCTGGACCCTGCACCCCACAACCCCTGAGTGTGGGCCCCTTACTGAATGAGGGAGGCAACCTAGTGACAGAGGATGTGGAAAAAGCTAATGTACTCAATGCTTTTTCTGCCTCTGTCTTCACGAACAAGGTCAGCTCCCAGACTGCTGCGCTGGGCATCACAGCATGGGGAGTAGATGGCCAGCCCTCTGTGGAGAAAGAGGTGGTTAGGGACTATTTAGAAAAGCTGGACGTGCACAAGTCCATGGGGCCGGAAGAGTTGCATCCGAGAGTGCTAAAGGAATTGGCGGCTGTGATTGCAGAGCCATTGGCCATTATCTTTGAAAACTCGTGGCGAACGGGGGAAGTCCTGGATGACTGGAAAAAGGCTAATGTAGTGCCAATCTTTAAAAAAAGGAAGAAGGAGGATCCTGGGAACTACAGGCCAATCAGCCTCACCTCAGTCCCCGGAAAAATCATGGAGCAGGTCCTCAAAGAATCAATCCTGAAGTACTTACATGAGAGGAAAGTGATCAGGAACAGTCAGCATGGATTCACCAAGGGCAAGTCATGCCTGACTAATCTAATCGCCTTCTATGATGAGATTACTGGTTCTGTGGATGAAGGGAAAGCAGTGGATGTATTGTTTCTTGACTTTAGCAAAGCTTTTGACACGGTCTCCCACAGTATTCTTGTCAGCAAGTTAAAGAAGTATGGGCTGGATGAATGCACTATAAGGTGGGTAGAAAGTTGGCTAGATTGTCGGGCTCAACGGGTAGTGATCAATGGCTCCATGTCTAGTTGGCAGCCAGTGTCAAGTGGAGTGCCCCAGGGGTCGGTCCTGGGGCCGGTTTTGTTCAATATCTTCATAAATGATCTGGAGGATGGTGTGGATTGCACCCTCAGCAAATTTGCAGATGATACTAAACTAGGAGGAGTGGTAGATACGCTGGAGGGCAGGGATAGGATACAGAGGGCCCTAGACAAATTGGAGGATTGGGCCAAAAGAAATTTGATGAGGTTCAATAAGGATAAGTGCAGGGTCCTGCACTTAGGACGGAAGAACCCAATGCACCGCTACAGACTAGGGACCGAATGGCTAGGCAGCAGTTCTGCGGAAAAGGACCTAGGGGTGACAGTGGACGAGAAGCTGGATATGAGTCAGCAGTGTGCCCTTGTTGCCAAGAAGGCCAATGGCATTTTGGGATGTATAAGTAGGGGCATAGCGAGCAGATCGAGGGATGTGATCGTTCCCCTCTATTTGACATTGGTGAGGCCTCATCTGGAGTACTGTGTCCAGTTTTGGGCCCCCCACTACAAGAAGGATGTGGATAAATTGGAGAGAGTCCAGCGAAGGGCAACAAAAATGATTAGGGGTCTGGAACACATGACTTATGAGGAGAGGATGAGGGAACTGGGATTGTTTAGTCTGCAGAAGAGAAGAATGAGGGGGGATTTGATAGCTACTTTCAACTACCTGAGAGGTGGTTCCAGAGAGGATGGTTCTAGACTATTCTCAGTGGTAGAAGAGGACAGGACAAGGAGTAATGGTTTCAAGTTGCAGTGGGGGAGGTTTAGGTTGGATATTAGGAAAAACTTTTTCACCAAGAGGGTGGTGAAACACTGGAATGCGTTACCTAGGGAGGTGGTAGAATCTCCTTCCTTAGAAGTTTTTAAGGTCAGGCTTGAGAAAGCCCTGGCTGGGATGATTTAATTGGGGATTGGTCCTGCTTTGAGCAGGGGGTTGGACTAGATGACCTCCTGAGGTCCCTTCCAACCCTGATATTCTATGATTCTATGATTCTATGCCCCCAAACCCCTCCCCGTCTTCAGTGCCCTGCCCCCGACCTCCTCCCTCCTCCCCCATTCTCAGCACCCCGCCCCCGACCTCCTCCTCCCCCTGTCCTCAGCACCCCGCCCCCGACCTCCTCCTCCCCCCATCCTCAGCACCCCACTCCCAACCTCCTCCTCCCCCCATCCTCAGCACCCCACTCCCAACCTCCTCCTCCTCCCCCCGTCCTCAGCGCCCCTCCTCTGACCGCCTCCTCCCCCCGCCCTCAGCACCCATCCCCCAACCTCCTCCTACCCCCACCATACTCAGCGCCCCTCCCCCAACTTCCTCCTCCTCTCCCCACCATCCTCAGCACCCCGCCCCCGACCTCCTCCTCCCCTGAACTTTAAAGACTGGGTAGGGAGAGATGTAATTGAATAGAGCTTTGAAATGCAAGTCTGCATTGTTAGAGGTAGAAGAGTAGATGTTTGCTCAGGTCTTGTGATGTAAGCAAACAAGTCTTGTCTAGGGCCAGAGCTTTGATTCAAAGATCAAAAAAGGAATATTAACATTTAGGAAGACTCTTGAGTGACATAGTATTATTGTCTATGTCTCTTTGAAGGTTGTGATCACCTGTATCTGAACTGTTTAATGGATAAATTATCCTGTGCTAATTGCCATGATGTTTGGAAGAAGGAAAGTTAAGCCGATTGTTTTCTCAGACAGGAAATGTATAAAAACCCTGGGACATGATCCTTCTTCATCTCAGATCTGCTTTGGGTTTCAAGAGGGGGAAACCCTGAGCCATAAGGATTGAGATCCCCAGTCATTGACTGGAGTCACCCTGAATATGGACATCGGACTGTAACCTGTGGACTATTTCTAAAAGGACTTTTGGCGACTACAAGCTCATCTCTGCTGTGTGTCTGAACCTCAAGAATTGAACTCAAGTCTGTCTGTGTATTGATCTTTTAACCAATTCTCTCTCTTTTCTTTTTTAATAAATTTTAATTAGTTAATAAGAATTGACTGTAAGCGTGTATTTAGGGAAAGATCTGAGTTCTCATTTGACCTGGGTCTGGGGCTTGGTCCTTTGGGGTCAGGAGAACCTTTTCTTTTGTGTGATGAAATAAGATTTTCAGAATTGATCATCATATGCTTGACATGTGTGTCTGGATGGAGGCCTGAGGCTGGGCACCTTAAGGGAACTGCATTATTTGGACGCCTGAGTAACCAGGGAGGTGCTATAGCAGCTGTTTTGGGCTGGCTGGGTAAATCTAACTTGGAATATCCACCAGTGTTTGGGGTTTGTCTGCCCTGGTCTGTTTGCAGTTCACCCTGATTGAGTGACCTCAGCTGGCTCTCACGGGCAGCACTGTCACAGCTGGGTGTGGGTGTTAATCTTTTCCTGTCTGGTGCGTGCTGGGCTCACAAAGGCTTTTTGCTCCTTCGGGGTGGGGCCTGGTGTCCTGGTTTGGGAGTCCTGTGGATGCGATGGGGTGTCTGGAATGGGGTGTGTGTGATCCCACAGTGCCCCTTCCCCTCTGCCTGTGGAGCTGAGGACAGATGGGTCTGAGGAGCAGAGCAGGAGCTCTGGGAAGGAGAAGAGCAATATGAAGATGGCGTCTAAGATGAGGCCAAGTGACTTCTGTGGACGGAGACATGCTGGACAACGCCAAAGATTCGGGAGACACCCAGGTGTGAGCCCAGGGCACAGGGAGAGCTGGGGGAGGGTGTCTGTGTTATACTAATAAAATAAGACCAACAGGATCTTGTAAAAGGGACAAGGCAAAATGCCACATTTATTGTAAATATAATAAAAATATAGAAAACACACACAGCTATGTCACTACTTATTCCTTACTTATCTACAGATACATTCATACATTGAGTCATACAAGTTCTGCATAGAGGTTATAGTGACCAGCCTAGACGTTGCCCGTGACAGAGCACTGGCCAGGTGGCCTGGACACGAGAATGGAGCCAAGTCCGTGTCAGATGCACAGCCGATGCTCCTGGAGGGTGGTGGCAGAACCGGAGACTGAAAGTTCTCAGTTCTCAGAGTCCATTTTTATAGGAATTTAGTCCTATGCCAGCTGCGCCAGTTAAGGGCTTTCCGCGGTTGTTGTTACAAAAAGTGCCAATCTCCATTACAAAGTATCAGTTTACAGAGTAGAGTCAATTGAGCAGAACCAATTGAGCAAGTCAAGTCAATTGAGCTGTTTGCATTCATAAGCATTGTCATAAAGTGAAGGGTAAACACCTTTAAAATCCCTCCTGGCCAGAGGAAAAACCCTTTCACCTGTAAAGGGTTAAGAAGCTAGGATAACCTCGCTGGCACCTGACCAAAATGACCAATGAGGAGACAAGATACTTTCAAAGCTGGAGGTGGGGAGAAACAAAGGGTCTGGGTCTGCCTGTGTGATGCTTTTGCCTGGGACAGAACAGGAATGGAGTCTTAGAACTTAGTAAGTAATCTAGCTAGATATGTGTTAGATTCAGATTTCTTTAAATGGCTGAGAAAATAAGCTGTGCTGAATGGAATGGATATTCCTGTTTTTGTGTCTTTTTGTAACTTAAGGCTTTGCCTAGAGGGATTCTCTATGTTTTGAATCTAATTACCCTGTAAGGTATTTACCATACTGATTTTACAGAGGTGATTCTTTTTACTTTTTCTTCTATTAAAATTCTTCTTTTAAGAAACTGAATGCTTTTTCATTGTTCTTAAGATTCAAAGGTTTGGGTCTGTGGTCACCTATGCAAATTGGTGAGGATTTTTATCAAACCTTCCCCAGAAAAAAGGTGGTAAGATTTGGGAGGATTTTTGGGGGAGAGGTTTCCAAATAACTGGTGTTAGACGTTTGGTGGTGGCAGCGAAAGTTCAAGGGCAAAAGGTAAAATAGTTTGTACCTTGGGGAAGTTTTAACCTAAGCTGGTAAGAGTAAGCTTAGGAGGTTTTCATGCAGGTCCCCACATCTGTACCCTAGCATTCAGAGTGGGGAAGGAACCTTGACAAGCGTCAATCTCAATTACAAGCAAGCGAAAGTGTCATCTCAGAGAGAGTATCCAGTGTAGCAGCCGTGTTAGTCTTGTATCCACAAAAAGAACAGGAGGACTTGTGGCACCTTAGAGACCAATTTATTTGAGCATAAGCTTTCGTGAGCTACAGCTCACTGCATCGGATGAAGTGAGCTGTAGCTCACAAAAGCTTATGCTCAAATAAATTGGTTAGTCTCTAAGGTGCCACAGGTCCTCCTTTTCTTTTTTCAGAGAGAGTAGTGTCAATTGAGCGGTTTGTGTTGTAAGGTGTCCATGTCAATTACAAAGCATCGCTTAGAGTTAATTAATGGCTTACAAGGTACTTAGAGTCAATTGACAGTTTGCAAGCTTTAACACGGACACTGTCAGCAGCTATGGAGAGCTGCAAATCAATATTGCAGAATTACAATTATTTCAAATAGGGGAATTACAAATATTATAAACAGAATTACAAATATATAAAATATGCCTACAGCCTGGCCCTGGCACTCCTTTCTTCAGGCGCCATGTGGGAAAGAGGAAAAGTGTGGCAGCAAGCACAAACTTGTGGGCATCAGGTGAAGCGGCGAGAATCCCAACCACCAGGTCAAACCACAGGACTGCAGGCATCAGTAGCCATTTCTGGAGCCCCAACCCATTGCAGCCATCCCACCCAAAGACCTGGCTCCAGAGGGCAGGAGTCACCCAGTAGGAGGTAAACAACTCACTCTTGCACAGCCAGAGACAGGGAAGGCGAGGAGTTTGAGCTCCAGGGATTTACCACGAGGTCCCACTGCGATTTGAACTCAGATTGCAGGATTCAGAGTCCTGAGTGCTGACCATTACACCATGGGACCAGTTTCTGCTGCCTTCTCTGGCCATCAGTGACCCTCACGGGGCTGGCTTGTGTAAGGGGACTGTTGGCCCTTTACTAAAACTTTCTGGGGTTTTTTGATTGGCTAGTCCCCGGTCCCAATAGAAGGGGGAAGGGTCAATGGGAAATCAGGACCCTGAGAGTGACAGTGCCCTGGGGCAATGGTCACCAAGTGGTAGGGAACAAGTGAGAATTGGTTGATGGAGAAAAATTCCTGGTGAAAATTGGCAAAGCTGTGGATATTTTGAAAAGTTACAGTGAATTTACACATGAAGATGCAAACAGAGAGACAAACACACAGAGAGAAAGAGAAAATCACTCAGTGCACAGGCCCACACAGACATAAACAAAAACCACGCACACACACACACAAAGCCATACACAGATAAGGGAAAGCCACTCAAAACATACAAAGAACAAATCTACACCAAAAAACACAGAAAAAGCACACAACAAGAAAACACAAAATCCACATACCAAAAGAATACTAAGCAAAAAACAACATGCATGCAAAAATCATACACACATGCACACAAAACTGGGCAAGGCATTCACAAAAATCACCCAGGACCCACATGCACATCAACACGACAGACACAAAACATACCAACATACAGAAGTCAGGCAGGGTTTGAGTCTCACAGCCAGGAGGGTGTGCACACAGGTGATTTGGGGAGCAAAGATTGAAGGGGAGTCAGGGGGTGAAGAATCACAGGATGGGCAGCGCTCTGGGCTCTGCTTGACCCCTCCTACAAGTGAAGTCTTGTAGATGTGTGAATCTGCCCTGCACTCGGTAAAGGAAGGGACCTCGGTGTCTGCAGGGCTGGAATTGTATTTTCTGAAGGGCAAAATGATTGGCAGAAGCCATCTGCTTGCAGAAAACCAGTACTCTAGCTGGGGTTTGAACTCAAAACTGTAGCATCGCTCTATTAGTCCTGTGCACTAACCCATTGCACCACTGGAGCCCACATTTAGGGGCTTGTCTCTTTAGTTCATAGATGGATGGGTTGGCGGGGGTTGCATTACTAAAACAAATCCATAGGAAAGGCTGCAGGACAGCAGCAACAGAGGTGGGGAGCCTCCTTCTGTGTGATCGAGCTGGTTCCCACCTTCCGCTGCTGAGGGGAAGGTTGGTGCTTTGAGCCCACCCGGTGCTGGAACTTCTCCTGGGTGAGGTTAATGAGACTCTGAAGAAGCGAAGGGAAGACTTTTCTATTCCGGCCGATCTTCATCTGTCTCCTGTGGCCCTTCAGGCTCTCTGCTGCCCTGATGGGGCAATGCAGAGGCAAGTCCTGACCTGGGTGAGTCACGGAGAGGCTGTGTCCCATGCCGTGTGTGTGGGAGAGGGGTAGGGCAGGGTTGGGGTGGGCTCCAGGGGAAAAGGTTGGGTATGACAGTGTGTGGGGGAGGGGGAAGGGTGTGTTTCTTAGGATATAAATGAGGGCAAACACAGGGATAGTGACAGTGAAGCCCCGGGTCTGAGTGTTATGACCCTGTGCAGTGCTGCCATTCACCTTCCCCTCCTGTGGTCTCAGCTGTCATTGAATCCAGCATTTTTTCACCTGTCATCGTCCCAGAGGTGTTGCACATGCCCCAAATACAGAGTGTCCCTCTTGGAGACGTGAGGACTGGAGTGGATTTCAGCTGCTGGACAGCTCTGCTGGGTTTTCTACATTCGCAAGGGGAACTGCTGAGGGTTTACATTCATTTCAAGCATCCCCATTCAGCGGACTCCTGAACACACTGGAGATGGGTCCGGAAATCAATTCTCATTTGAAAAAGTTTTTAAAGGGAAGCACTTGGATTTGAACTAGGAACCCATTGCCCTGCAGGCAACTATTCAACCAGTGAGCTACTCTCTCAATAAAGACTGCCCTGTATAGCCCAGAGCAGGAACGGCTTTGAACCTGCGGGTTAGTAAACTTTATCTCTACACAAACCCCACGGCTTACAAAACCCCCACACCCACCCTGTGTCACCAGAGCACAACAACAACTTTCCTTGGAGCACACACTGCTCCCCCGCTCTGTGCCCTTCCATCTCCCCAGCATTGCTCCAATCCCTTAAAGCAGGGTCTCAAACTCACTTTACCTTAGGGCCAGTGCCAATCCTCAAATTCTCCCAGTGGGCCAATAATGTCATTTATGCCACCCAGAACCCTCTCCCCAAAACTGCACCCCCCAAAAAACTCCACCCCCCCACCTGCTTAAGGCTCTGGGAGGGAGTTTGGGTGGGAGAAGTGGTCTCGGGTAGGGGATTGGGGTGCAGGCTCTGGAAGGGACTTTGGGTGCAGAAGGGGTGAGAGGTTGGGCTCTGGGAGGGAGTTTGGGTGGGAGAGGGGGGTCTGGGGTGCAGGCTCTGGGATGCAGTTCGGGTCCTGGGTGCAGGCTCCGGACTGGGGCAGGGAGTCGGGGTTCAGGAGGAGGGGGTGGGGGTGCAGGCTCTGGGAGGGAGTTTGGGGTCAGGAGGGGGTGTGTGGGAAGGGGGTGCAGGCTCTGGGAGGGAGTTTGGAGGCTGGGGGATGTGATGCAGGCTCTGGGAGAGAGTTGGGGATGCGAGGGGGGTGTGTGGGGTGGGGATGCAGACTCTGGGAGGGGGTTGGAGGCGCGGTGCTTACCTGGGGCTCCAAGGTCGGGGGGGAGACTCCGCACCCTGTTGGCCGTAGGCACCACCCCCACAGTGCCCCATTGGCCGCAGGGGCATTCAGGGAGAGGCAGCACGCACAGGCACAGCCTCCCCCCCCCCCCCCCCCCGGGGCCACAAGGAGGGGCCGGCAGCCACTGGAGCGAACAGGAAGATGCCGCTCAGCTCCGCTGTGCTGCCGGGGCCCCTGGAGCCGGGGGGCTGGGGGAGTGTCTGGGGGCAGCAGGTGGGGCCAAGGGAGAGACCTGGCGCCAAAATTCCTAAAGCCCTGCAGGCCACATTCGGGAGGTTCGTGGGACACAAATGGCCCGGAGGCTGGGAGTTTCAGACCCCTGATATAATTGCTTCAGCCTTGTAGTTTCCCAAGTCCAAAAGTAAACATCTCTTCAAATCCAAGGGAGTGGAGATCAGTCAATGTTCAGAGTCGTCCCACGTGAAAGCACCACGTTGTGGTTCATGATGGCCCCATCGTGTGGCCATCATCTTTCCTTCCTCTCCCTTAAAAGTTTTGGTATTTTGCATAGAAACTTTCTTCCCTCAGGAGAGACCTGGGAACCAGGGCTGCCAGCCAGATAAACACCTTTAAGAGGAGGTGTCCCTCTCATGGTCAAAAAATGATCTCCCGCCTTCAGTTCAGTGACAGCCTGAATTGTTCCTTATCCCGCCAGAGCCGGAGGATTGAAAGCAGCAACATCAAACCCCTGTGTAGCTCACAGGAATGAACACAAACACTCCCTGGTATCTGAAGAGATGTTTAGTTTTACCGTTGGTCAACTGCAAGGCTAAAGGGAAAGGCGGTGGCCCCAGATATAAAGAGTGAAACACACCACATCATAGCTATGCCCACAGTGACTGCAAAATCTTTTTACATACTTCTTATTACCTCAGTGTATTGTTTTCTCTGGAGTCTAGACCTTGACTGTCCCTTGTCCAAGAAATTTGGACCTTGATAATAAGAATCGACTACCCCGGTTAAGGCCATGGACTTGACACCCACCAGAGTGTCCTACACAGGTACCAGTACTAACAGCAATGGCTGCCTTTTCGCCATAGTTTTTAATCAGAGCAATAAATTGAAACAAACCCCTGTTAAATCATTTCTCAGCCCGAGCCCTTCACCCAGAGTCCGTAGGGCATTGGGCCACCATGTGGATGTTTCATTTCCCACCTCAATTTCACACGGAGACACAATTTCCTTTGCACAGATCCATGAACAGCAAAACCTCCCTGTGTCTCTTGTCTGAGCCAGGGCACTCAATTCCAGTGAACCCTTCTCTCCTGCAATGGCAATGGTCAGACAGAGGGACGTGGCCACCTGCATCCCTGTCGGGGAGACATTGGCTCGGCTCTTTCTTTATGCTGCTCTTGTTAGTCCATGAAACATCAAGGATGGAATGCAAGGCTGAGTTCACGCACCAACCCCCTGAAAAGTTTCCATGCCCCAGAGAAAACCTGACCCCTGCTATTGGAACGATGTGCTGGAGATTTGAATCGGAAAGGGACTGTCTGCTTGTCAACGTGGGGAATGAACACTGATCTACAGCAATGTCGTTAACACAAACACACTCTCATCGTGCTCCAGCCGGAAGGGAAATGGGCAGGAATTCTCGCTGTTCAGCCAGGGACACACTTACACTAATGCACAGCCTTGAGTGTGCTGGGGAAGCTGGTCTGAGCAAACAATTTGAAGTGACAATTCTGTGAGAACTGAATCGTAGTGTAGTGGAGCAGCTGTATATCCAGTAGTTGTGGCCGAGTGGTTAAGGCGATGGACTAGAAATCCATTGGGGTCGCCCCGCGCAGGTTCAAATCCTGCCAACTACGGAAGCACTGGGCTGTTATTATTACTGTAGTCTTAGTGCCTGAGCATCCACAGTGTGAACTGAGCCAGATCTGGTCTCTTTGGCTGTCTACACTTAAAACTCTGCTGTGACACTTCTCTAGCACCTTGGGTAGACAGTCACTACAGAGACTCGAGGGGTTTTCCCGTCCCTGTAATAGTTACGTTGATGGAACAATTTTTCCTTCTATTTAGCGCTATCTAACCAGGGCTTAGGTCAGCTTAACTGTATTGGTTTGGGGGTGTGGATTTTTCACACTCTGAGAGACGTAGCTCTGCCAGTTAAGTGCCCAGCTTACACCAGCCCTTAGATCCCTCTTAGGATTTCAATGGAAACTCTGAACTGTGAGAGGAAAACATCAACTCACAAACACAGAGACTGAATTCCCCAAATTTAAGCTCTCTGCACAAATTGAGAAAGTCAATTCATTCCTGCTAGGACAGAAAAAAAAATAAGTGACACTAAGTTTTTGGCTTCATTAAATAAAGTTAAGGGTTTAATTACTACAGGAAAAATATGTACCGATTCCTCTAAATAACACCATAACTTGAAATAGAAACAGAGACAAATCTTGTCAGTGAAGACTAATTTAACAAATGTTAAATTATTTGTTAATTAATTATTAAATTATTAAATTATTTGTTAATAATTTGTCATTATTAATTTCCACTGTGCCCCCACTGCAGGTCTGGGCCCCTCCAGTGTAACTGCTCTGCATTCGCCTTCCCATTAGAATTGGTTTTGGACATTCCCAACTTTGGAAAATTGTGGAATTCAGAATTTGAATAGTGACCCCGGCTCCTTCCTGCACCTGCTCTACATCGCTACACAGCACCTTCTCCACCTGCAGAGTCACCCGCCAGGTTCAGCAGGGACCCCTGGCAAGGACAGTGGGTGCAGCTAGCAGCCTGGTGTGCCTGGCAGTGAGGCAGGGGCAGCCCGATGCTGGAAGCTCTGAGTCAGCTGTAGAGAAGCAACCCCCCACACACACAAGTACAGAGATTGAATTCCCCAACTTTAGCATCATGACGCCCTGTAGAAAGCCCCACGTGTCTGTTGTTTTTTCACAGGGCGATGCAAAAATCAGGTGACACCAATTTTGAAGTTTGAGTAAATAAAGTTTCGGAGATAGTTATTAAGCTCGCAAAAATATGCCAAAGATCCCTCTGCATAACACCAGAAGGTGAAATAGGAACAGAGACAAACCTTGTCAGCAAAGGCTAATTTCCCAAACGATCCTCAAAATGTTTCTAATTCCCATCTGTCCTCCACAGGAGCTCTGTGCAGTTTAACTGTTCTGCAGCCAGCTGCCCATTAGAAATGCTTCTGTGGGACATTCCCAGACCTGGACATTTCCAAACGACAGAATTTGAAGAGCAAACCCGGCTCCCCGCACCGGGCGGGATTGGAGTGTTTTGTCCCTGGCACTTGGTCTTTTCAAATAGTACAGACCCTCCCGTGCCCAGCCAGCCAATGAACTTGGATAAAAGGTTGCAGGAAGCTGAGACCTTAGAAACAAGGAAATAAGAGGCCGTTCATTCGGCAAGGTGGCCTAGTAGTTAAAGCAATAGTCTGCTCATCTGATGCCATTCTTGAGCTGCCTGTTATAAAAGGCTGGTTCCCCACTTCAGTTCCAACGGCTCTACTAGAAACACCCACAGGTCCCTGCTCACCCCAGTGGGAGCAAGATGAGAAATTCCAGTGGGTGCTGCCCTTAGCCCCGGGCTGCTGTCTCAGGGATCAGGGGGATTGATGGTTTGCTGCTGAGGAGGGAGACAGGACAGCCCTTTGGGGCTCTGCTCTGAGCATCTGCCCAGCCCAGGCTGCCTGCTGGCCTTAGCTGCTGCCCCTCCATGCTCTGGAGCAGGGGTTCCATCACCATTTTTTTGGTGGCCTCAGAGTGCGGCCACCAACTTTTGCTGGTGGCAACTCTGGCAATTTTTCCAAGCCGGAGCCCCACTGCCCCGGGGGTTGAAGTATGAAGCCATAGCCCATGGGCTGAAGCCCAGAGCCCTCTGCTGAAGCCCTGTGGCTGGAGCTGGGGAGGGCTAGAGGTGGGTAGGCTAAAGCCCAGAGCCCTGGGGCTGACACGAGGGAGGGAGGGGCCCTGAAACCCCAAGCCCACTCCTGGAGCCCTGGCAAGCTGGAGCCCAAAGTCTTCCCCCAGAGCCTCTCAGCCCCCTGGTAGGTGAGTTGGGAACTCACCAGCTGCCTGCAGAGTTGAAGTTTCCTACCCCATCAAGAACACCCCCAGCCCCACATGCCTGCAGATGTGCTGCCTGGAGCCCCAAGGGGCTGGGAGGTACATGATGCCGATCCCCTGCTGGTGGCACCAGCAAACACCAAGGCAGTGCTTCCAGGAGCAACAGCTGGGCGCTGCAGGGAGAGTCTGCTGCTTTCCCCCCACCTGCATCTCTGAAGGTGGGAGATGATTTGCTGACAGGGACGGCTGTCTCCTATTAAAGGTGTTTATCTGGTACCGTGTAGCAAGCAGGCCTTGTTCCCAGGTCTCTCTGAGGAAATAAAGTTTCTGTGCAAAATACCACAAGTTATAACGGAGAGGAGGGAAAGGCGATGGGACCAGGACGTAAGGGATGAAACGTAACATGGTTCTTTCATGTGCCTTAACTCTGAAAAGGGATTGATCTCCACTCCATTGTATTTGAAGGGATGTTTAGTTTTACCCTGGGTAAAATACAAGGCTGAAGTCATTTTATGGGGGGTGACACTATGATTCAAGGGTTAGTTAGTGTGATAAAAATGGTTTTAAAAAAGTCAGTTTAAACATGAGCTGGCTGTTATTAAAGGCGTTTTCCCCAGGTCAGCTCCAAAAGTTCTTCTAAAGACGCCCTGGGTTCCACTGCAGCAGCCAGCTCCCGCCAGAGGCTTGTGCCCCGAGGCTTCCCCCCAGCCCCAGAGTGGGCTGTGCGGCCCCAGCCTCCCCAGCCCCGGAGCACGGAAAGGGCAGGTTATGCGGCCCTGACTCGACCTGCCGTTGACTCGCGGGGCTCTGCGATCCATCAGCCGGGGCGGGCCAGGCTGCGGCCAGGACTCAGCATGGCCGCGCTTCCCTGACGAGGCATGAGACACGCCAAGAGCTTTGCGCAGCCAACAGGGAAGTGGGAGGGAGGCGTCTTCGAGCTGGCGCGTCTCGTCCGTTTCTCCCTTGCTGCTTGGTGGAGGCAGGAAGGGACCAAACATTCCTGGCTGAAGGTTTAGCCCTCGACCTTGAGGATTAAGCCTGAGTGCCCAGCCTGGCTGCAGGGAGATGGGTTTCTGATTCACACCCAGCGCACTCTTCGGGCAACCAGCTGAACCCCCTGAGGCCAAGAGGGATGGCTTTGAGATGGCAAAAAGGGGCCTTTGAGGCTCCCAGCACATCTTGAGGAGCAAGGAAATAGCACGAGGTTACTAGCGTCCCTGGGTGGGCTCGAACCACCATCCTCTCAGTTAACAGCCGAACGCGCTGACCCATTGCGCCACAGAGACACCTAGAGACCTGTCTGCTGTTACCCAGGCTGTGCAGCCTGCAGATCTGCTGCCCACGCTAGAGCTTGCAAGGCGCTAGTCCGGACAGGACCGGATTCACCGTGAATCCACCTTGCCAGGCCCAAGCTCAGACGGGCCCATAACACTCGCTTCCTCCCCTCTCGCAGTGCTGCAGAAGTGGTCCTGGTCCCACTGCAGAGGGGGGCCATGTGAGCTTGTTGCAGAGCTGCTGCTCAGGGATGGGAACTTCCTGGTACCCCAGCCTCCTAAATCATCCAGGCTGCACTTTCTGCATGACTACATGCCAGCTGAGGGGTGTGTGGGAATTGGTGGCCTCTGCTGCAGGTGATGGGCATCTCAGCTACTTAAAGCCATGGCCTAGAGGAGGGAAGCCCTTAACTGCAGAGTCTGCAGCTGCCTAGGGCCAGTGCTGAGGATTTAGAGGCCCTAGTGCTGCCGATTCAAGGTTCAAGCATGCTCAGCCTTGGAATTGCCACCCCTCCCTTGACTAGTAGCTGCGGCTATCTAAGGCTGGCCTCTGACAATTGGCCCAATGGCTATAGTCAGAGAAGCTGCACGTGGCCCTGTGACTATTGGGGGCCATAAAGCTAGAGCGGATAAAGAAACTTGAATTAACCTCAAGGAACAGAGGTCACCCATAGGAAAGGAATGTCAAGGGGAGCAGGGAAAGAGGAAGCGGGTCAGGCTTGCAGTGGGAGAATAGTCCCAGCTGGTTGGGGAGCATGTCCAAAGTAGAAAGGAAACAAGCATGGGCAGAGGTGGTGGGGACCAGGCAGTAGACTAGCCTGTAGGTGGGAGCAGAGGGAGAAAGTCTTCAGATTCCCAAGGGCTAAGTCCTCACTTTGGGGAAATGGTGTTTGCAAGGGGCTTGCTCCAATGGCGGGATGGGCGCTGGGGAGGGGATTTGTCAGAACTGACCAGGTATCTGCTGGCTTTGGATCTTTGAGCTGAGAGTGGGACCACACACAGCGACTGGTGACATGGGGTGGCACTGGAGACATGGCTATTGAAGGTCTGAATGAGGAAGGAGACAAATCTGTGGGGAGCTTCCCTGATCACTCTGAAAGTTCTGCTCACTGTGGACACTGGTAAACCCACATGGTAGAGCTCAATGAGAAGAACTGGGGGCTGAGGGAGCTGTGTATGGCAATGCAGATAGTCATGTAGAGGTGTGTGATCAAAATGAAAAATGTCTCTGAGATTCAGTACCGGGTACATTAGGGCACCAATGGCCCTGCCACACCAGGCCCATGCTCGGAGCCCACAATGACGACATAGGGGCCCACAAATATGTTTGGCACCAGGGCCCACAAAAGGTTAATCTGCCCCTAAATCCAGATGCTGGGGGCTGTGGGTGCAGACCCAGCAGAGTGGCGCAGCGGCAACGTGCTGAGCCCATAACCTACAAGTCAATGGATCGAAACCGTCCTCTGCTAGGGATGCACTTGTTTCTTTTTGCTCTGGGTCTTCACGCGAGGCAGTAACCAGCAGAGCGCCAAGAGCCTAGGCCATGAGGCCAGAGGTGGCTGAGGCGGGGGCCTGCCAGGGAGCTCCCTGGCACCTCTGGCTGTCTGGGCTGAAGGCAAGAGGCCTGCGTGTGGTGAGGGCTCCTGTCCCGGCCTGAGACAGCCGTGCTTTCTCGTCCCCTTCTCCCATCCGCACCGGCAAGTGGCTGCTGCAGGAGAACACAAGGGAGGCTCTCGGGACGCTGGCAGCTCTGGGCAGCTCTGTGTGGCTGTCTAGGGAAAGAGCCGAGGCTCCTGACTCGACCTGCCATTGACTCGCGGGGCTCTGCGCTCCGTCAGCCGGGGCAGGCCAGGCTGCGGCCGGGACTCAGGCTGGGGCAGCATGGCCGCACTTCCCTGACAAGGCATGAGGCAGGCCAAGGGCTTTGCGCAGCCAACAGGGAAATGGGAGGGAGGCGTCTTCGAGCTGGTGCGTCTCGTCCGTTTCTCCCTTGCTGCTTGGGTGGGAAGAGAGTAAAATGTTCCCAGCTGAAGGTTTTGCACTTGGCCTTGAGGATTAAGCCCAAGCCCCCGGTATGGCTGCTGGGAGATGGGATTCTTGGTTGCATCCAGCGCACTCTGAGGGCCACCAGCTGAAACCACTGAGGCCAAGAGGGATGGTTTGAGGTGGCAAAAAAGGGCCTTTGAGGCTTCCAGCAGGTCTTGAGGAGCAAGGAAGTAGCCCAGGCTTATCGTCCTCCCGGGGTGGGCTCAACCCACCATCCTTTCGGTTAACAGCCGAACGCGCTGACCCCTTGCACCGCAGAGACACCTAGAGAATGATGTGCTGTTACCAAAGCTGCTGCCTAGCAGCCTGCACGTGTGGGGCAGAGTGTCGGGGAGTGAGGGAGTGAGGGGTGCAGGCTCTGGGAGGGAGCTTGGTGCAGGAGGGGGCTCCGGGCTGGGGCAGAATGTTGGTGTTGGGGATACTGGGCATGGCCACTAGGTAACTCGAGGGGATGGAAGACCACGAGTGTCGATGAAGCCCCCTCACACTAGGCCCAAGTGTCCTTGGCCCCCCGCCTGGAGGCACTCCCAGCAGTTATGCTGAGGATCTGCAACAATATGTTGCAGAGTCAGACTGCCTGAAACTAAACAAGGCCAAACAGGGCAGATATGGAAGAACAATGCTGAATAAAGCAGCTTTATGTATAGGTTAACAAATGATACAAAAAGCAAGGGAACTAGCTGGGAACTGGATTGGCTGGCTATATGGATACTTAGGGCAGCTTGCTATTGGATAAGTATGCTGAAGAAAGGATGTATAAAAACCTGTGTATCTTCCTGCTCTGGGTGCAGGATTTGAGATTCTATTCTCCCTGGACCTTTTTGAAGTTTCAAATAAACTTTTCTGCTTCTCCACCCCGTTGTGATTATTGGGTGACGCACACCAGGCAACGAACCCCTGCTGTTGCTCGCCTCTGGCACTGGGTGCCGGCAACAGCTTTTGGTGTCCCTGGGTGGGCAACGAGGCCAGTATTTAGCCTTGCCCATACCCCTCCTGGAGGTCGAGGATTGTGGCGAGAACCGACGCCCAGCTCGCATCGGTGAGTTCATCGGGGGCCTCGGAGGAGACACGATTTGATCGACCCCAGAGGGCACAACGGTGCAAAGCACTCATATAGTGGAGAAGCAGGTGTGGGCGACGGTGAGGAACCGGTCCCTTGGACATAGGGGAGGAGCAGCTGCGGGCGATGGTGAGGAACCGGTCCCTTGGATAAGATAGGAACCTTTTGAGATCCGGATTGTATGCTCTGTTGGAATCTGGGGACGCCCAGAGTTACCCTGTGGGTATGGGACAGGGACAGAGCTCAGGGTTTAGGGCACAGTGTACGCCCCTAGAATGCATTTTAGCAAACTGGAAGGTATTTGGTGTGGATCCGATGACTAAGAGTCAATTAAAACGATTCTGTACAGTTGACTGGCCTCAATATCAACTAGAGGACCAGGAGTGGTGGCCACCAGGAGGGTCAATTAATTACAACACGATCCTCCAGTTACTCCTGTTCTGTCAGAGAACAAGGAAGTGGAATGAACATATGTATGCCCATTTGTTTTTGGCTTTATGTACTCGACCAGATATTTTACAGCACAGTAATCTGACTCCGACTGGTTCGGTAGCAGCTAATGTTAGCCCCCAGACCCCCACCCCCCTGTAATGGCGGAGCCGGTGTCCCCTTCGGCCCCTACACCCACACCTTGTAAGTCCCCAATGGTTGGCCTATACCCCTTAATCACCGAAACTAAAGTCGCCCGGTATGGATCGGACAGGCGTCCAGCCATGACTATGCAGGTTTATACTCATGTGCCCTTTAACCCTGTGGATTTGGCTGCTTTCAAAGCACAGGCAGGAGAGTTTTCCACCAACCCAAGCAGGTTTATTTCAGTTTTTGAGGGATGTCTTAGCAGCCACAAGCCGGACTGGGATGATTGTAACATCCTCCTGCGGACCTTATTGTCTGAGGTTGAAAGACAACAGGTTGTGTCCAAGGAAAGGGAGAAGGTGCAGAAACGGTACGACCGGGATCGTATTAATGTCCCTGACCCAGATGCACAAGTCCCCCGAGTAGACCCCAAGTGGGATCCAAATAATCCTGGGGATATGACCCGCCTTACCTCCTATAAGGAGTTGCTTTTGCATGGACTCCGTCACTCGGCTGTCCGACATAATAATTGGGCAAAGGCATATGAAGTAATGCAGGATTTAAAAGAAAGCCCAGGGGCCTTTCTACAGCGTATTCGGGACACAATTCGACAGAACACTAATGCAGACCCTGAAGATCAGGCAACTGAGTCAATTATTAAGGGAATTTTTACGAGCAGAGCAGCCCCTGATATTAAGAGAAAGTTACAAAAAAAGGAGGATTTAATGGGCATGACCATGGCACAAATCTTAGAGACTGCAAACCGAGCTTATAGTCTGAGAGAGACAGAGAAGGAGAGAAAGCAAGTGAGACTGATGGTAACAGCGGTACAGGCCAGCACTAAGGGAAGTGGCCGGGGAGGAAGGGGCCGTGGACACGAAAGTCCGGGCTCGCAGGAGAGACAACTGGGTCGCAACCACTGTGCCTTGTGTCGACAAGAGAATGAAGAATGAGTGCCCATAGAGGAAAGAAAAGGGGGGTGCCTCTGTGATGGCGATGGCGGAGCAGGAATAGGGGTGTCAGGGGAGACGGACCACCCTACCCCCGGAACCCCGAGTAAAGATGCGGGTGGGAAGCTCAGAAATAGATTTTTTAGTGGACTCTGGAGTGGCATGAACTGCCGTAAATCGACCCCTTCAGTTGCCAGTAGCAGATTCCCTTACCATGGTGGGAGCCACAGGCAAAGACACCAAGTGCCCAGTGTATGCCCCAGCGGAATGCACTTTGGGAAACAGGACTATATCCCACAAGCTGGTATACCTCCCTGAGTGCCCAACACCTCTGCTGGGACGGGACCTGCTGTGCCACCTCAGTGCATTTTACTGAGGATGAAATAACCCTTACTTTACCCCCTGAGAATGCATGGATCATGACCCTTGCCATTGAGCCCTCAGCCATGCAAGCCCCAGAATGGAGCCCGTGGGAAGACCAGGTGTACCCCCTCGTGTGGGCATCAGGGATCCCAGGAAAGGCCACCCACCAGACCCCCATTACTATTCAGCTATACTATACTATTCAGCTATTACTATACAGGGAAAGGCCCAGTGCAAGTAAAACAGTATCCAATCAAGAGGGAAGCCAGAGAAGGTTTACAGGAAACTATAGATCGATTCCTAACATATGGTATTCTCCGGGAATGTCAGTCAGCCTGGAACACTCCCATTCTACCCATTCAGAAGCCTGATGGCACGTATCGGCTGGTACAGGACCTAAGGACAGTCAGTGAACAGGTTAAGACTCTGCACCCTCTTGTCCCTAACCCATATACCTTATTGGCTTCTATAGGGGGACAGTATAACCATTTTTCAGTCCTCCATCTGAAAGATGCTTTCTTTACCATCCCAGTTGCCACCCCGTCACAGAAGATCTTCTCCTTCAAGTGGGAGGACCGAAATAGGGTTAAAAAGCAACTTTGCTGGACAGTGTTGGCCCAGGGATTTAAAAACTCCCCCACCCTCTTTGGCCAGGCTCTGGCCAGGGACCTAGAGGAGTGGGATAATGAGGAGGCCCTCCTTCTGCAGTACGTAGATGATTTGTTAATTGCTGCTGTGGGCCAAACCCCCTGCCTTAAAGCCACTGTGAGCCTCCTGAATTTTATTGGACTCCGGGGATATCGGGTAGCATGGAGTAAGGCTCAAATAGCCCTCCCAGAGGTACGGTACCTAGGGTTTCACATACGGCAAGGGGAGCGTCAGCTTTCAAGCAAAAGAAAGGAAGCTATCTGTCAAGTCCCTACCCCAAGCACTCGTAAACGGCTCAGGGCATTTCTGGGTATGGCAGGCTTTTGCAGGAAATGGATCCCAGAGTTTGGACTGTGGGCTAAACCCCTGTACGACTGTGTAAAAGGAGCAGATCATGACCCCTTCTATTGGACCCCAGAGGCATTTAAAATCTTGAAAAGGAAGTTGATGGAAGCCCCAGCTCTGGGCCTGCCGGATCTCTCTAAGCCGTTTCAGTTGTATGTACATGAACGAAAGGGGGTGACCCTAGGAGTGCTCAAACAGCTGTTAGGAGCATGGAGACGTCCCGTGGCTTATTTTTCTAAGCAACTGGATCAGGTTGCAAAGGGTTGGCCGGCATGTTTACGGGCAGTTGCAGCTACTGCCCTAGTGCTTGAGGAAGCCGAGAAGCTAACATTGGGAGGGGTTATGCAAATCTATACTCCCCATATGGTCCGAGCCTTATTGGATGCAAAGGGAGGGCTTTGGCTCACCCAGGCTTGGATTGCTCGGTATCAGGCTAAGCTGTTAGAGAACTCTGAAGTCACCTTATAGTCTTGCCCCTCCCTTAACCCAGCCACTCTCTTGCCAGAAACAGAGGAACAGGAACATGACTGTTTAGAGATCATAGATGCCCAGTACTCCAGCCGTCCGAATTTAAAGGATGTACCCCTCCCAAATGCAGATTATGAGTGGTACACTGATGGTAGCAGTACTGTAATAGATGGGCAAAGGAGGGCGGGTTATGCTGTTGTGACCCTCCATGACACTGTGGAAGCTGAAGGTTTGCCTGCTGGGACCTCTGCCCAGCTTGCCGAACTAATAGCCCTGACCCGTGCACTTGAACTGTCAAAAGGAAAGCGGGTCAACATTTTTACTGATTCAGAGTATGCTTTTGGTGTGCTGCATGCTCATGCTGGCCTGTGGAAGCAAAGGGGAATGCTGACAGCCCAAGGCTCCCCAGTCAAGTAAGGGCCCCAAATCCTCCGGCTCCTAGAAGCCGTACAACTTCCCTCAGAAGTGGCGGTGGTACATTGTAAAGCCCATCAAAGGGAGGATCAAGATGTGGCCAGAGGTAACGCCCGGGCAGATAGAGAGGCTAAGCATGCTGCCACCCTGCCATCCCCTCAGACTGAGAACGCCCATATGCATGCCCTTATCCCATCAGTAGGGGAGCTTCCAACCCCTCAGTACTCTGGGGAGGAAAGACAGCTAACTGACAAACTTGGTCTCTCAGAAAAGGAGGGATGGCTCCATTCCCCGGAAGGGAAGGTCCTCCTACCAAAGGGCCTGATCCGGCCGGTGCTGCAGAAACTACATCAAACCACTCATGCTGGCAGGGAAGCACTTACCCAACTAATGGGAAAATACTTTATCACTTCCGGACTCCGACCCCTGGCTGCCCAGGTACAAGCGGACTGCTTAATCTGCCAAAAGAATAACCTCTGACCGGGACATCCTGTGCCACCAGCTGCCCTAGAACCCACTCCAGGCCCCGGACAAGTGTGGCAAATAGACTTTACTGAGTTTCCCCGGACCCAAGGGTTCAAATATCTCCTTGTCTTAGTGGATCGGTTCAGCGGATGGCCAGAAGCCTTCCCATGCCGTAATTGCACTGCCAGAACAGTGGCCCTCAAGTTTGTTAAGGAGATCATTCCTCGCTTTGGACTCCCCAGGTGGATGGAATCTGACAACGGGACACACTTCACGTCAAAAATCATTCAAAGCATCTCACATGCCTTACAGATCCCCTGGAAACTCCATACGCCCTGGAGACCGCAAGCCAGTGGGATAGTGGAGCGTACCAATCAGACCTTTAAACGGCATCTCTCAAAAGTGTGCCAAGAAGCCTCACTGCGATGGCCTGACGCTTTGCCCCTCATCCTACTTCGTATCCGCGTTCTCCCTAAGGGTAGATTAGGGCTTAGTCCCTTTAAAATTATGTTTGGAAGGGCGTGGCCTATGAATGGCACCCCGGTTCTGTCAGGGGAATGGGAGTTGGGTAATGGTTTTTTGTCTCAGTATATGTGTTCCCTGTCTGCTGTTCTCTTGTCTCTTCACAGGTATACCAAGGATTCCCAGCCTCTCCCCTTGGACTCTCCCATCCACTCCTTACAGCCCAGTGACTCCGTGCTTGTTCGTACCTGGAAAGACGAGCCTCTCCAGGAAAAGCGGAAAGGACCCTATACCATCCTGCTGATCTCCCATACAGCGGCAAAGATCGAGGGACACAAGAACTGGATCCATCACTCTCGTCTGAAGGCAGTACCAGCCCCCTCGTCAGCAGAACAGTGGACCGTCCAGCCTGCTGCCTCCTCATCTAGTGACGACCTCGGGCTAAAGCTACTGTTTAAGATACACAAATAGTGGGCACCTTAACGCCAAAATGGGCCCACCCAGGTACTGGAGACCCTGGGTTGGGAAGACTCTGGTAATAATTAATTGGGTAACATTGTTATTCTCTGTATTGGTATTTCCAAACTGTGCATATCGGGAGCATAACTCCTTTGTTTCGCTTGCGCACCATGTTGCTACTTTAACAAACCAGACTGATTGCTGGGTATGTGCTCCGACTCCACTGTCCCCCAAAACGGGAATGCCCTTTGACATGCTGCCCCTGCCCCTAGCAGAATTAGCTGCCACCAAAGAGCAGGAAAGAACAGACTCGCCGTTCTGGAACAAGACCTCTTTACAGCAAGCCACCTATCAGGACCAGGAGTATTCAGTTGCAGTACTCATGGAGGGAATATTATGTTTTACCCGAAACCAATCTGGTCAGTATGGGTGTCCTGTGGGGAAAAGCTCCTGCATTATTACACAGTGGGCTGATGGGTATTGGATAAAGACCAAAAGGGGAGGCCAGCAGTGTGGCTGTAATGGTTCCTCCCCTTTTAGGGAAACTCTTATGAATAATCTTACCACAAAAGAAAGGTTTGGAAATATAACTTGCCATCCAGTTAATATCTCCAATGTAGCAAGCCAATGGTGGGTTTGTAGTGGTCCCTATGGCGAGTGTAATTTGGACGGCACAATTAGAAACACTCCCACTTGTACCCAATCAGGAGGATGGGATGCCCCCTTAGGGGCATATGAACTGTTTGGAAAAGCAGCCAAAGCAGCCTTAAATAGCCCAGGAATCCCCTTAAGAAACAGTCCTTACTGGGCCCTACAGGGTCACTATTTTGTATGTGGCCGAAAGGCTTACAAGGTGCTGCCAGCCAACTGGACAGGTAGCAGTAATATAGCTCATGGAGTTCCTCATTTGTCAATAACTGCCACACTGCCCAAAGAAAAGATTAGAAATGCCCGAGACACCTCTGTTGAGTCACGAGAAAAGACCCTGCGGCGACTGACTACGGCATTGGAGGGCAATATAAAAAAATCCCCTCACAACCGAGAAGCTTGTAGGGTGCTCTGTACTGGGAATAGCGCCACTGTTTACCGGGCCAGCCATGGCATGCATAGGCTGCTATACTGTAAGGCTGCAAATGGTACTTGAGAAGGTGGCCTTAGAGTTAGAGGACTCGGTTAGTGATTTAGGGTCAGCAGTAAAAACATTAAATAAAGAGGTACAGCAGCTCAGGACCTTTTCCCTCCAAAACAGGCTGGCTTTGGACTATCTCTTGGCATCCCAAGGCGGGGTTTGTGCCCTCGTCGGGCCCCGATGTTCTGTGTATGTAAATGATAGCAGTTGTGAGATCTATGAAAAGGTGGTACAGGCTGAGGCCCATGCCCGAGCCGGAGCACAGGTTGCCTATACTGCCCCAGAGAGTGATTGGTTGCAAACCTTGTTTTCAGGCTGGGGTTTGTCGTCTTGGCTTGGTGGTTTATTTAGCCTGTTATCGAAACTTCTCTTTCCTGTATTGCTTGTATTACTGGTATTATGCTGTGCAGTATCATGTGTCAAGACCCTTTTGCAAAAGTTAATAAGTCATTCTCTTCAGGGCTATCACAAAGTGCTTATGCAAAGTCCTATTGTAAAGAAATAAGTAGCCCAAGTGAGAAAACTCAGAGCCAAGGCTGTTGAGTGTTCTCAAAGGAGGGAGTTGTTGGGGACACTGGGCATGGCCACTAGGTAACTCGAGGGATGAAAGACCACGAGTGTCGATGAAGCCCCCTCACACTAGGCCCAAGTGTCCTTGGCCCTCCGCCTGGAGGCACTCCCAGCAGTTATGCTGAGGATCTGCAACAATATGCTGCAGAGTCAGACTGCCTGAAACTAAACAAGGCCAAACAGGGCAGATATGGAAGAACAATGCTGAATAAAGCAGCTTTATGTATGGTTTAACAGATGGTTCAGAGAACAAGGGAACTAGCTGGTAACTGGATTGGCTGGCTATATGGATACTTAGGGCAGCTTGCTATTGGATAAGTATGCTGAAGAAAGGATGTATAAAAGCCTGTGTAACTTCCTGCTCTGTGTGCAGGATTTGAGATTCTATTCTCCCTGTACCTTCTTTGAAGCTTCAAATAAACTTTTCTGCTTCTCCACCCCATTGTGATTATTGGGTGACACACACCGGGCAACGAATCCCTGCGGTTGCTTGCCTCTGGCACTGGGTGCCGGCAACATTGGGGTGTAGGAGGGGCGGTGGGGTGTAGGCTCAGGGTGGGGGGGGGAATTTGGGTGCAGGAGGGGTTCTGGGCTGGGGCAGAGTGTTGGGGTGCAGGGTCTGGAGGGAGCGCCGGGCTGGGGATTGGGGTGCAGGCTCTGGCTGGGAGCTGCTTACCACAGGTGGCTCCCAGTCAGCAGCTGGCTGCTGGCATCTCTGTGCGTGCAGCCCCTGGGAGGGAGGGGGGCAGCAGGTCTCCATGTGCTGCCCGCACCTGCAACGCTGCCCCTACAGCTCCCATTGGCCAGTTCCAAGCCAATGGAGCTGCGGGGACAGTTCTGGGGGCGGGGGCAGCGCATGGAGCTGCATCACCCTCCCCTTTCCCCACGGGCCGCAGAGATGTGCCAGCAGCCAGCCGGGTCTGGGAGGGGCCCGGGGTCAGGGCAGGCAGGCAGCCTCTGAGCCCCGCTGCGCTGCTGGACTTTTAGCGGCCCAGAGATCGGGATCGACCAGGCGATCGCAATCGACGGGTGGTGACCACTGTTATAAGGAGTAAACTGAAATGGCCACGTGATGGTGCCAGAGGCTAAGAAATGAAAAGCCCCAAGATCCCTCACTCCTCATTGACTCTGAACAGGGATTTATTTCAAATCCCTTTAGTTCTGTGGCTGGTAAAATATAAGGACCAAGCAATTTCAAGAGTTCTGACCCTGGGGTTGTGGATGCTGTAACCGTATCTCAGACTGAAAAATGATTTTAGATCTGATTCCTGGCAGCTTCCCAAAAGCAAACCCAATTGGTTCTTCCCTACAATTGGTGATCCTGGGCAGCAGGGGATCCCCTTCATCTGCTGGGGAACCTCTCTGGGTCCCACTCTCAGTTCTCCTTGATTTTCCAGCACTTCAGGTGCTTCTGACTCCTTGGGGAGGTTTTCCTTGCAAGGTCTGTGTGTGAATCTTTGTGTGTAGAAAGCAAAGAGTGTGGGACTGTCACTGAGCTGAAGGATGGAAATGGTTGGTTGAGAGAGATGGGGGAGAAGAAAATAGTCCCAGAAGCAGAGGTGCTGGAACGGGCGGGGGAGGGATTGGGGCCTGGCCCCCAACTTTTAAAGGTGGGAGGACTATGCCCTCCAACTCTTTACCAGCCCTAAGGAAAAGGGACTGCAGGAGAGGGTGGAGAGGAGCAAGCGGAGGGCAGGGTCTTGGGGAGATGGGGCAATGTGGGGTTGGGATCTTGGGGGGAGAGTGGGAGCTCAGGGGGAAGGGGTGGGCCACAGTTTTTGTGCCTGTAGCCCCCCGACTTTTAGAGGGCTTCCGCAGCTCCTGCCCACAAGGATGACAAAAGATTAGCAGGCTATTGTTTTAACTACTCGACCACTTTGTGAGGTGGGCTTGTTGTGACTTAACTGTTTCTAAGGTCTGTGCTGCCTGTTCATTGGCTGACTGAGGATGGTGCAGGGATGGTTTGGCTTTTGAAAAATCTTTCTCTGTGGTATTATAAAGGAGTAAGTGACAGGAAGAATACCCCCCCTCCCCCGCCCTTGGTGCAGGGAGCCGGGTTTGCTGCTCAAATTCTGTATTTCACCAATGTCCAGGTCTGGGAATGTCCAACAAGGGCAATTCTAATGGGAAGATGGATGCAGGGCACTTAACCTGTACAGAAGTCCTGTGGCGGTGGGGTTGGAATTAAGAATATTTTGAGGATCTTTGGGGAAAAGAGACTTTACTGACAAGGTTTGTCTCTGTTCCTGTTTCACCTTGTGGTGTTTTGTCGAGAAATTACTGTTAATTTTTCTATTATATTAATAAAACTCTAAACATTATTTAATCAATCGTAAACATAAGTGTCACCTGAATTTCCCCTCTGCTAGCAAGAATGAACTGACGTTTATGACTTTCTGGGAAGGGCAGAGACAGTAAATTGGGGGATTTCAATGGTGGGTGGGTGTTTTACGCTCCCATCTCAGTGCACGGAGTGAAATACTCAGGCAATGTCTGTACTGCACAATTATGTCACTGGAACTGACACAGTTATTACATTGCTTGGGTGTGTGCCCACTTGGCTCCTTGTGTCAGCAACGCGCATCCTCGGTCAACTGCCGCGAGACCCAGCTAGGTCGGGGCTGTCCTGGGCTCCGTGGGGGGAGGGCTCAGCTGGGAGAAGGGGCAGACGAGGGGAGTTTGTCTCTGATCTATAAGGGCTTTGTCAGCAGGAAGCTGTAGGTCACATGCTGGGGGTGACAGTGGGGTTTGAGCTGGGGCAGCAGCAGCAGGGGAGCAATGTGTGTGTGTGTGTGTGTGTGTGTGTGTGTGTGTGTTGGTGTGTGTGTTTGGGCGGGGGATTCACTTGGTAAAAATGGACCTGCCAAGCCTCTCCTGCTGCTGGAGCAAAAGCCTCTCATTTATCTCCTCAACTCCCCTCATGAAAATCTCCACCCCTCCCCCGGCGCTGAGGGACCCCCTCGCTCCCATGGAGATTTTTAATTGTTCTAACTTGTCCTTGGCCTTGTCCAAACGGTTTTCCCAGACAAATTATCAAGGACATTTCAAATGAGAAAAACAAACCAAACCAAATGCAAACCCCAGAAACCCCCCCACACACAGTTTGGGTCTGAATTTTTCTACTGAAATTTGGAGACAATAAAACTCATCCCTCTGATGGCCAGAACCGAAAGCTAGACCTCCCCCCCGTCTCTGTGACTTCGCTACCAAACCACCAATGCGCTAACACCTCTTGTGAGACATTTTCCTGCACAGTACTGCTGCTATTCCATGGTTCCATGTGTCACTCGTTTCTCTAGCACAGGTCAGTCCCTGGCCCTGTGCTCCACACATCCTCATTCACATCAAGCTGCAAGTTGAGAATCATTTCCCATTCCCGCTTTGTGGGAGGGGAGACTTTTGAAAGCCCTCTCTGTGCGACTGCACATGGCAAAGCAAAGAGAACAAACCCCAAATCCCTCCTTTGCTTTCAGAGCCAGGTTTGCTGTTGGAATTCTGTATTTCAGATAAAAAGAAAAGGAGTACTTGTGGCACCTTAGAGACTAACCAGTTTATTTGAGCATGAGCTTTCGTGAGCTACAGCTCACTTCATCGGATGCATAGCATATCGTGGAAACTGCAGAAGACATTATATACACACAGAGACCATGAAACAAAACTTCCTCCCACCTCACTCCCCCGCTGGCAACAGCTTATCTAAAGTGATCCTCAAGTAGAGCCATTTCCAGCACAAATCCAGGTTTTCTCACCCTTCCCTCCCCCCCCCACACACACATACAAACTCACTCTCCTGCTGGCAACAGCCCATCCCCCTTTGAAACCCCTCTTTATAATGCGCATGATAATCAAGGTGGGTCACCTCCAGCACTAATCCAGGCTAAATGCAGTGCCTTGCATAATGACAGGTTTCAGAGTAACAGCCGTGTTAGTCTGTATTCGTAAAAAGAAAAGGAGTACTTGTGGCACCTTAGAGACTAACCAGTTTATTTGAGCATGAGCTTTCGTGAGCTACAGCTCACTTCATCGGATGCATAGCATATCGTGGAAACTACAGATTAACACGGCTGTTACTCTGAAACCTGTCATTATGCAAGGCACTGCATTTAGCCTGGATTAGTGCTGGAGGTGACCCACCTTGATTATCATGCGCATTATAAAGAGGGGTTTCAAAGGGGGATGGGCTGTTGCCAGCAGGAGAGTGAGTTTGTATGTGTGGGGGGGGGGGGAGGGAAGGGTGAGAAAACCTGGATTTGTGCTGGAAATGGCTCTACTTGAGGATCACTTTAGATAAGCTGTTGCCAGCGGGGGAGTGAGGTGGGAGGAAGTTTTGTTTCATGGTCTCTGTGTGTATATAATGTCTTCTGCAGTTTCCACGATATGCTATGCATCCGATGAAGTGAGCTGTAGCTCACGAAAGCTCATGCTCAAATAAACTGGTTAGTCTCTAAGGTGCCACAAGTACTCCTTTTCTTTTTACGAATACAGACTAACACGGCTGTTACTCTGAAACCTGTATTTCAGATGACGTCAAGCCTGGGCATTGCGATTATTTACCAGTTTCGGTGGCATTGAAGCAGTAGTGTGCTCGCAGCTGTGATGGCTGAGTGGTTAAGGCGTTGGAGTCGAAATCCAATAGGGTTCCCCTGTGCAGGTTTGAATCCTGCTTGCAGCGAGGCCTGTGTTTTAGCCAGTGTCAAGGTTCCTTCCCCACTCTGAACTCTAGGGTACAGATGTGGGAACCTGCATGAAAACCTCCTAAGCTTACTTTTACCAGCTTAGGTTAAAACTTCCCCAAGGTATAAACTATTTTACCCTTTGCCCTTGGACTTCCACTGCCACCACCAAACGTTTATCCGGGTTTATTTTATTAGGAAAGCATTGTTTGGAAACGTCTTTCCCCCCAAAATCCTCCCAACCCTTGCACCCCACTTCCTGGGGAAGGTTTGGTAAAAATCCTCACCAATTTGCATAGGTGACCACAGACCGAAACCCCTGGATCTTAAGAACCATGAAAAAAACATTCAGTTCTTGAAAAGAAGAATTTTAACAGAAGAAACAGTAAAAAAAAAAATCACCTCTGTAAAATCAGGATGGTGAATATGTTACAGGGTAATTAGATTCAAAACATAGAAAATCCCTCTAGGCAAAGCCTTAAGTTACAAAAAGACACACAGACAGGAATATATATTCTATTCAGCACAGCTTATTTTCTCAGCCATTTAAAGAAATCATAATCTAAAGCATATCTAGCTAGATTACTTACTAAGTTCTAAGACTCCATTCCTGTTCTGTCCCCGGCAAAAGCATCACCCAGACAGACACAGACCCTTTGTTTTTCTCCCTCCTCCCAGTTTTTGAAAGTATCTTGTCTCCTCATTGGTCATTTTGGTCAGGTGCCAGTGAGGTTATCCTAGCTTCTTAACCCTTTACAGGTGAAAGGATTTTTCCTCTGGCCAGGAGGGATTTCAAAGGTGTTTACCCTTCCCTTTATATTTATGACAGCCAGTCTCTAACCTGGGCAATACTCTCTACAACCCCTGAGATGCTCTCAATTCTCTCCCCACCCCAAGTAAATCTTCTTCTGCTCCTTTCATAGAGATCCCTGGGACTCCACCTCACACTGTCCCCCTGAGGTGTGAGGCAAACTCTCAGCACCTGAAGCCTCTGCCACTCACCTAATGCCCCCTGCCCCATAGATCAGCCATAACCCTGGTTCTGTTCCTCTCTCCAGAGTGTGAAGGGAGCCGTCAGTGCAGCCAGAGGCACCGACTCCCTGGGTGCTATGGGGCTGCAGCACGAACAGAAACAAAAAAACAGGTGCTCAGCGCCCACTGGCAGCCAGCTCCCCACCCCCGGACCTCCCACCTGCTAGCAGGCCTGGCCCACAAGCTCTTCCTCTTCTCCTTCAGCTCCTCCCCTCTGCCAGTGACCAGGCATGCGGGAGGACTGGGGAGAGGAAGAAATAGGGTGGCATGGCAAGAGACTGGACAGGGGTGGGGGCAGGGGTCAAGCAACCCCCAGGAAGTCTCCAAGTCAGCACCTCTGAGTACAGAAGCCTTCCCTGAGTCTGAGCTACCAGGATCCCTGCCACAGAGCAGGGTGCACAAGTCTCAGCCTCCCTTTCCCACACATGGCTCTGGACACCACCAGGAATGATTTGGCTCCTGGCACTCAAGAGCTGAGTGCCTGGACAGGGGCTTGAACCCTGGCCCCTCCCATTAAGAGCCTGATGCTCTATGGACTGAGTTGGCCAGGCTTGCTGAGAGCCTCTGCCCATCCTCTTTTTCTCCACGCCCACTGCCGATTCCTCCTCCTCTTCCTCCCTCTGCACCTCAGGGTCAATAAATCTCTGCACCTAGACAGCCGGCCCGCCCGCTGCACCCCAATCCCCCCATGCCTAAGCCTCCCTGCCAAAGTCCTGCACCTGGCTCCATAGAATTAAGTCTCACGTCTCGCTGGGAACTCGACTTCTTGTGCCCAGAGAGTCTCTGCCCCCCTCAGTAGCTGACCCGAGAAACACAGTGTCCACCTTTTCGAAAGAAGTGCTTGGAAAGGCTTTTCTCTTGTGGTCTAATCATAGAATCATAGAATATCAGGGTTGGAAGGGACCTCAGGAGGTCATCTAGTCCAACCCCCTGCTCAAAGCAGGACCAATCCCCAATTAAATCATCCCAGCCACGGCTTTGTCAGGCCTGACCTTAAAAACTTCTAAGGAAGGAGATTCCACCACCTCCCTAGGTAACACATTCCAGTGTTTCACCACCCTCCTAGTGAAAAAGTTTTTCCTAATATCCAACCTAAACCTCCCCCACTGCAACTTGAGACCATTACTCCTTGTCCTGTCATCTTCTACCACTGAGAATAGTCTAGAACCATCCTCTTTGGAACCCCCTTTCAGGTAGTTGAAAGCAGCTATCAAATCCCCCCTCCTTCTTCTCTTCTGCAGACTAAACAATCCCAGTTCCCTCAGCCTCTCCTCAGAAGTCATGTGTTCCAGACCCCTAATCATTTTTGTTGCCCTTCGCTGGACTCTCTCCAATTTTTCCACATCCTTCTTGTAGTGTGGGGCCCAAAACTGGACACGGTACTCCAGATGAGGCCTCACCAATGTCGAATAGAGGGGAACGATCACGTCCCTCGATCTGCTCGCTATGCCCCTACTTATACATCCCAAAATGCCATTGGCCTTCTTGGCAACAAGGGCACACTGTTGACTCATATCCAGCTTCTTGTCCACTGTCACCCCTAGGTCCTTTTCTGCAGAACTGCTGCCGAGCCATTCGGTCCCTAGTCTGTAGAGGTGCATTGGATTCTTCCGTCCTAAGTGCAGGACCCTGCACTTATCCTTGTTGAACCTCATCAGATTTCTTTTGGCCCAATCCTCCAATTTGTCTAGGGCCCTCTGTATCCTATCCCTACCTGCCACCGTATCTACCACTCCTCCTAGTATCATCCACAAATTTGCTGAGAGTGCAATCCATACCATCCTCCAGATCATTTATGAAGATATTGAACAAAACCGGCCCCAGGACCGACCCTTGGGGCACTCCACTTGATACCGGCTGCCATCTAGACATGGAGCCATTTTGTTTTAAACAAAGACCAGGGAAAGAGCCCACTTGGAGACATCTTCCCCCCAGATATCCCCGCAAGCCCTACACACCCCCTTTCCTGGGGAGGCTTGAGAATAATATCCTCACCAATTGGTTACAAAATCATCAAAGACCCAAACCCCTGGATCTTGGAACAATGGAAAAATCACTCAGGTTCTTAAAAGAAGGATTTTATTTTAAAAAAAGGAAGATAAAAATCATCTCTGTAAAATCAGGATGGAAAATACTTTACAGGGTATTCAGATTCAAAACACAGAGGATCCCCCACTGGGCAAAACCTTAAAGTTACAGAAAACAGGAATAAACCTCCCTCTTAACACAGGGAAAATTCACATAAAACAAAAGATAAACCAATCCGCCTTGCCTGGCTTACCTATACTGGTTGCAATATTGGAGACTTGGATTAGGATGGGTTGGAGAAGGTGGATTTCTGCCTGGCCTCTCTCAGTCCCAAGAGAGAACGACTCGTAACAAAGAGCACAAAACAAAAGTGTGCACAGAGGTGGTTTGGGGAGCAAAGATTGAGGAGGAGTCATGGGGTGAAGAATCACAGGATGGGCAGAGCTCTGGGCTCGGCTTTACCCCTCCTGACACAGGTGGCGGGTGGAGAGCGGAGCCTTGCAGGTGTGTGAAATCTGCCTTGCACTCGGTAAAGGAAGGGACCTCGGTGTCTGCTGGGTTGGAATTGTATTTTCCGCAGGGCAAAATGATTGGCAGAAGCTACTCGCTTAAAGAAAGTGGGTGCTCCGGTTGAGGTTTGAACTCATAACCTAAACATCACTCTACACAGCACTGCTCTCTAGGTAATGTGGGCTAACCCACTGCACCACTGGAGCCCACAGTTAGTGCCCACTCTCATTGTTCCATGGATGGATTGGGGGCGAGGGGGTTGCATTACCTAAAACAAATCCATAGGAAAGGCTGCAGGACAGCAGCAGCAGAGGTGGGGAGCCTCCTTCTGTGTGATCGAGCTGGTTCCCACCTTCCGCTGCTGAGGGGAAGGTTGGTGCTTTGAGCCACCCAGTGCTGGAACTTCTCCTGGGTGAGGTTAACGAGACTCTGAAGAAGCGAAGGGAAGACTTTTCTATTCCGGCCGATCTTCATCTGTCTCCTGTGGCCCTTCAGGCTCTCTGCTCCCCTGTTGGGGCAATGCAGAGGCAAGTCCTGACCTGGGTGAGTCATGGAGAGGCTGTGTCCCATGGTGTGTGTGTGGGAGAGGGGTAGTGTAGGGTTGGGTTGGGCTCCAGGGGAAAAGGTGGGTGTGACAGTATGTGGGGGAGGGGGAGGGTGTGTTTCTTAAGATATAAATGAGGGCAAACACAGGGGTAGTGACAGTGAAGCCCCGGATCTGAGTGTTATGACCCTGTGCAGTGCTGCCATTCACCTTCCCCTCCTGTGGTCTCAGCTGTCATTGAATCCAGCATTTTTTCACCTGTCATCGTCCCAGAGGTGTCGCACATGCCGCAAATACAGAGTGTCCCTCTTGGAGACGCGAGGACAGGAATGGATTTCAGCTGCTGGACAGCTCTGCTGGGTTTTCTACATTCGCAAGGGCAACTGCTGAGTGTTTACATTCATTTCAAGCATCCCCATTCAGCGGACCCCTGAACACACTGGAGGTGGGTGTGGAAATTGATTTTCATTTGAAAAAGGGAAGCACTTGGATTTGAACTAGGAACCCATTGCCCTCCAGGCAAATATTCACCTACTGAGCTACACTCTCAGCAAAGACTGCCCTGTGTCGCCCAGAGCAGGAACAGCTTTGAACCTGCGGGTTAGTAAATTTTATCTGTATACAAACCCCACGGCTTACAAAACCCCCACACCCACTCTGTGTCACCAGAGCACAACAACTTTCCTTGGAGCACACACTGCTCCCCAGCTCTGTGCCCTTCAATCTCCCCAGCATTGCTCCAATGCCTTAAAGGAACAGGGCACAGGTAACTCGAACCCCTTCATCCTGATAGATTTAATGCACAAATAATTCCATGTAGACCAGAAACGCAGAGCTCCTCTGAGTGTCAGCCTTATCCCTGTGTAGGTCCCCAGCAGTGAGTGTGGCCTACAAGGCAGAGGTCACTTTTTTATAGTTTGAACATTTGTGGTTCTCCGGTGGAGTTATTGTCTCTCATACGGCAGACCACTAAATCCCACTGGGGATCTGGACGGCGGCGCTGCCATGCAATCTGTAGCCGGAGCAGGATATCGCTGTGAGGGGTGAGCCGCCCCAATGGGATGTTCCAGAGACAGTGACTCCGGAGAGGATTCGGAGACATGGTGGAACTGAACGTCAGCTCCCATTGCGCGGTGGTGGCGAATGTGATCTGTGGACACCTCCTTTCCATGTGTCAGCGCTTTGCTGGCTGGGTTGGATCCAGAACCCTGAGTCTGTCATGCTGAGTCATGTCTCCGAACACATTCCTTCCCCAGCCCCAGACCTCATATGGCCAGTGAAGAGCTGAGTATTATTGTCCAATGTAGAAGTTACAGAATTTAAACTAGGAAGAATGGTCAATTTTCCCATCATTTCAGATCTTTACATCCAAACAAGATGATTTTCTGAATGACCCATCCTCGTTCAACCAGAAGATGTTGGGGGTGGGATCTAGGAGTCACTGGGGAAAACACAGAGACACAATTTCCTTTGCACAGCAAAACCTCCTTATGTGTTTTGTCTGAGCCAGGGCATTCAACTCCAGTGAACCCTTCTCTCCTGCGATGGCAATGGTCAGACAGATGGGATGTGGCCACCTGCATCCCTGACAGGGAGATATTGGCTCGGCTCTTTCTTTATGCTGCTCTTGTTAGTCCATGAAACATCAAGGATGGAATGCAAGGCTGAGTTCACGCACCAACCCCCTGAAAAATGTCCATGCCCTGGAGAAATCCTGACCCCTGCTATTGGAATGATGTGCTGGAGATTTGAATAGGAAAGGGACTGTCTGAATTGTCAACATGGGGAATGAACAATGATCAACAGCAATGTCATTAACACAAACACACTCTCATCATGCTCCAGCCGGAAGGGAAATGGGCAGGAATTCTTGCTGTTCAGCCATGGACACACTTACACTAATACACAGCCGTGAGTTTGCTGGGGAAGGGATCTGAACAATTTGAAGTGACAATTCTGTGAGAACTGAATCATAGTGTAGTGAAATAGCCATACATCACGTAGTTGTGGCCGAGTGGTTAAGGCAATGGACTTGAATTCCATTGGGGTCGCCCCGCGCAGGTTCAAATCCTGCCAGTGATGGAAGCACAAGAATGTTATGACTACTGCAATCTTAGTGCCACAGCGTGTGAACTGGAGCCAGATCTGGTCTCACTCTGAGGTTGTCTACACTTAAAACACTGCTGTGACACTGCGATAGCACTTTGGAGTAGACAGTTGCTACAGCGAGTGGAGGGGTTTTCCCATCGCTGTAATAGTTACATTGACGGAACAATTTTTCCTTCTATTTAGCTCTATCTAACCAGGGCTTATGTCAGCTTAACTGTATTGGTTTGGGGGTGTGGATTTTTCACACTCTGAGACACGTAGCTCTGCCAGTTAAGTGTCCAGCGTACACCAGCCCTTAGATCCCTCTTAGGATTTCCATGCAGGCACTGAACTGTGAGAGGAAAACATCAGCTCACAAACACAGAGACTGAATTCCCCACAGTTAATCTCTCTGCACTTTCCAGAATGTCACAAAATTCAATTCATTCCTGCTAGGAGAGAGAAAAAAAAAGTGACACAAAGTTTTTGGCTTGATTAAATAAAGTTAAGGGTTTAATTACTACAGTAAAAATATGTACCGATTCCTCTAAATAACACAATAACGTGAGATAAGAACAGAGACAAATCTTGTCAGTGAAGACTAATTTAACAAATGATCTTCCCATTATTAATTTCCACTGTGCCCCCACTGCAGGTCTGGGCCCCTCCAGTGTAACTGCTCTGCATTCGCCTTCCTGTTAGAATTGGTTTTGGACATTCCCAACTTTGGAAAATTGTGCAACTCAGAATTTGAATAGTGACCCCGGCTCCTTCCTGCACCTGCTCTACATCGCTACACAGCACCTTCTCCACCTGCAGAGTCACCCGCCAGGTTCAGCGGGGACCCCTGGCAAGGACAGTGGGTGCAGCTAACAGCCCGGTGTGCCTGGCAGTGAGGCAGGGGCAGCCCGAGGCTGGAAGCTCTGAGTCAGCTGTAGAGAAGCAACCCCCCACACACACAAAAGTACAGCGATTGAATTCCCCAACTTTAGCATCATGACGCCCTGTAGAAAGCCCCACGTGTACGTTGTTTTTTCACAGGGCAATGCAAAAATCAGGTGACACCAATTTTGAAGTTTGAGTAAATAAAGTTTCGGAGATAGTTATTAAGCTCGCAAAAATATGCCAAAGATCCCTCTGCATAACACCGGAAGGTGAAATAGGAACAGAGACAAACCTTGTCAGCAAAGGCTAATTTCCCAAACGATCCTTGTTAGAATAGAGATATTCAGGCCTGCCTGTAAAGCCTATACTTTAAGAGTACAGGCTTTTTTTTATCACAGTGTATTTTTACTGTGTGTTTTCATCACTTAGCTAGTTACGGGGTACAAAACAAAGAATCAAAATCACAGTCTGCCTGTGCGCGGGCCTTCTCTCCCCAGGAGAGTCTGAGGCTGGGTTCTTAGGCTAAGGCCTTTGGCTAAGCTGCAGGGGAAGTGAACGGTCACATCCTCACATCCCAAACCCATCCCATTGAAATACGGTGGTATTGGGCGGTTAGGAAGACGATCCTGTCCTGATAGTGCCCATCACCACCAGATACAGAAACAGATCTTAAGAGAGCCTCCTGTCTGGCAAGTAATCCCTTCTCAATGGTTGTGGTTGTGAAACCCTCATTTCAATATGTTTTATCTTTACGGCCCCCACTTTTCTGTTGTCAATCTGTCTGGTTCTCTAATTGTTTCTGACTGTTGTATAATTAATTTTGCTATGTGTAAGTTCATTAGTGTAGTGGGATATAATTGGTTAGAGAATTATGTTACAATATATTAGGATTGGTTAATTACATTTCAGTAAAATGATTGGTTAAGGTATAGCTGAGAATATTACCATATAATCTGGAGTCAAACAGGAAGTGGAAGTGGAAATTGGAATCATGTTTGCGAAGTGGGGGAATGGGAACGGGGAACAGAGACACAGGCAAGGCTCTGCAGCATCGGAGCCAGGAAGGGGGATGCGGGGTAAACGCTTTGCAGTGTCGGAGCTGGGAAGGGAACACTGGGGAACAGAGTCTATCGGTGTATAGAGATAAGCCCCAGTGGTGTGAAGGGCTTCAGAATATGCTTCCTTGGAAACTAACCCCAGGAAACATCGCATTGTCTGCACTTCAGACTTCTGGTCTTTTGCTGCTTGCTGCTTGCGTGACAAGAACTGGGGAAGAGGGCAGGGGAAGAGAAAGCCCTCTAACAAAATGGCTACCTTACCCCCTCCCTCCCCAGGCGTCAAGCATCCGCAGGACTCGAGGCTCTGCTTGAGGGATCCTGGCACAGCGGCTGGTGGGGGAGAAAGGATTGTAGATTCTGACCTGCACTCTGGAGAGGAGGGAATAATTGAAGGGGGCATTTTTGAGTCCTCCCCCATCCTCAGTGTCCCCTGGGCTGGCATTCTACCCTCCACAGGGCCAAACAAACAAGTGGGTGAAACCATTTGGTTAATGAAAACCAGTGCTCCAGGTGAGGCTTGAACTCACAACCTCAGCATAGCTCCTCTCAGCACTGCCCTATAAGTACTGTGCGCTAACCAATTGCGCCACTGGGGCACCTGGCTATAGCTGCTCTCCCAAGCCCCTAGGGTGAGAAAGGCGAGGCGTGACCCCCCAAAACATCTCAGTGGAGCTGAGAGCGGGAGGAGACAAGTGTTGGTCCTTGGTGGGGTGGGTTCTTCTGAAGGGTTCCCGGCACCATTTGACCCTCTTGTTCTTCTCTGTGCAATACCAGAGCTGACTGAGACTCAATGGAGAGCCTTGCTGCAGATCAACAGATCTGAAATCCCCGAGAACCAGGTCTAAGCGTTAGTCCTGCTTTGGGACAGTGTCTCTCAGGCAGGAAACTGCCGAGTCTGTGCAAGCGGTGAGGATCCCTCGCTAACAGCTGAGATCAGTGAGAGCTGTGTGAAGCGCCGGGACCCAGGGGTGTGTGAACAGGGGGGCACAACGCCCCAGGACTTTTAGAAATGGGAGGGCTCTGCCTTACCACTTTGTAATGACCATAAGGGCGAGGGAGGGTGGGGAGGGGGCGGAGAGCAGTGATCGGGAGGTGGGGTCTTGGGGGGAAGAGTCAGCGCAGGAGTGGGGCCTCGGGGAGAAGGGGTGATGCAGGTGCGTGGAGTCAAGAGGAAGGGATGGGGCTACCGTTCGGGCTCTGGTGGCCGCTACTTTTAGGGAGCCTGCACCGCTCTTAGTGGGACCGCAAGACATCCCAGAGGAGAGAGGGTGGCCAGCAGAGCAGTGACAGGGTGGAACGGCAAGTGACTGGCAATGTGGGCAGACAGGGGAGAGAGAAAGGGGCTTTCCCCCCAGGGGGTGAGAGGTGATCTCTGGGTTTTCATTGACCCAGGACAGCAGCTGGGAGTGAGGTGCAGTGAAGGGAGGGGCACTTCCAAAGAGCTTTTGGTCTCTGGATTTCAGAGCCCGAGGCATAAGGACACCGCCGAGCGTACTGTGGGCGGGTGTTTTGCTCATAGTGTCGTGTTATGAATCCTGATTGTGGTGTTTTCCAAAGTTAAGACAAGGTGATTTTCCTCCTTTTTATTAAAGTTTCTTTTCTCCACTCAGTGCTGGTGAGTGAGGAAAGTATGGCCTCTGAGAGGCACCCAGTGGCCCTGGTTAGTTTCCCCAGATTACTGGGTGGGGGCTTAAGCGGATTGTGTGCTGTACTGTTGAAGAGGAGCCCCAAGCACCCGAACAGGGAATTGTAACTTCAGCCTTCAGATTAAGAGCCAGATGAGGGAAGAGCATCTTCGCAAGCAGGCTGGCTAACCTAGTGAGGAGGGCTTTAAACTAGGTTCACCAGGGGAAGGAGACCAAAGCCCTGAGGTAAGTGGGAAGTGGGATACCGGGAGGAAGCAGGAGCAGGAGCGCTCGAGAGGGGAGGGCTCCTGCCTCATAGCGGAATGTCCGGGTTCCAGTAACACAAACACAGGTAACTAACCGCTTTCATGTTCTCTCCACAGGTACCATTGCGGAGAGTGGACCAGATGATATGTCTGGGGGGAGAAAGCAGAAGGAGACTCCGCTGGTTGGAAGGCATGAGATGCGATGTCCTGAGGTTGGGGGTTCCACGACCACCACTCCCAAGAGGAGAAGGCGGGTGGTGGTGGTCGGGGACTCTCTCCTCCGGGGGACTGAGTCATCTATCTGCCGCCCTGACCGGGAAAACCGAGAAGTCTGCTGCTTGCCGGGGGCTAAGATTCGCGATGTGACGGAGAGACTGCCGAGACTCATCAAGCCCTCGGATCGCTACCCCTTCCTGCTTCTCCACGTGGGCACCAATGATACTGCCAAGAATGACCTTGAGCGGATCACTGCGGACTACGTGGCTCTGGGAAGAAGGATAAAGGAGTTGGAGGCGCAAGTGGTGTTCTCGTCCATCCTCCCCGTGGAAGGAAAAGGCCTGGGTAGGGACCGTCGAATCGTGGAAGTCAACGAATGGCTACGCAGGTGGTGTCGGAGAGAAGGCTTTGGATTCTTTGACCATGGGATGGTGTTCCATGAAGGAGGAGTGCTGGGCAGAGACGGGCTCCATCTTACGAAGAGAGGGAAGAGCATCTTTGCCAGCAGGCTGGCTAACCTAGTGAGGAGGGCTTTAAACTAGGTTCACCGGGGGACGGAGACCAAAGCCCTGAGGTAAGTGGGAAAGCGGGATTCCGGGAGGAAGCACAGGCAGGAATGTCTGTGAGGGGAGGGCTCCTGCCTCATACTGGGAATGAGGGGCGATCAACAGGTTATCTCAAGTGCTTATATACAAATGCACAAAGCCTTGGAAACAAGCAGGGAGAACTGGAGGTCCTGGTGATGTCAAGGAACTATGACGTGATTGGAGTAACAGAGACTTGGTGGGATAACTCACATGACTGGAGTACAGTCATGGATGGTTATAAACTGTTTAGGAAGGACAGGCAGGGCAGAAAAGGTGGGGGAGTAGCACTGTATGTAAGGGAGCAGTATGACTGCTCAGAGCTCCGGTACGAAACTGTGGAAAAGCCTGAGTGTCTCTGGATTAAGTTTAGAAGTGTGTGCAACAAGAGTGATGTTGTGGTGGGAGTCTGCTATAGACCACCGGACCAGGGGGATGAGGTGGATGAGGCTTTCTTCCGGCAACTCACGGAAGCTACTAGATCGCATGCCCTGATTCTCATGGGTGACTTTAATTTTCCTGATATCTGCTGGGAGAGCAATACAGCGGTGCATAGACAATCCAGGAAGTTTTTGGAAAGCGTAGGGGACAATTTCCTGGTGCAAGTGCTAGGGGAGCCAACTAGGGGGGGCGCTTTTCTTGACCTGCTGCTCACAAACCGGGTAGAATTAGTGGGGGAAGCAAAAGTGGATGGGAATCTGGGAGGCAGTGACCATGAGTTGGTTGAGTTCAGGATCCTGACGCAGGGAAGGAAGGTAAGCAGCAGGATACGGACCCTGGACTTCAGGAAAGCAGACTTCGACTCCCTCAGGGAACAGATGGCCAGGATCCCCTGGGGGACTAACATGAAGGGGAAGGGAGTCCAGGAGAGCTGGCTGTATTTCAAGGAATCCCTGTTGAGGTTACAGGGACAAACCATCCCGATGAGTCGAAAGAATAGTAAATATGGCAGGCGACCAGCTTGGCTTAATGGTGAAATCCTAGCGGATCTTAAACATAAAAAAGAAGCTTACAAGAAGTGGAAGGTTGGACATATGACCAGGGAAGAGTATAAAAATATTGCTCGGGCATGTAGGAAAGATATCAGGAGGGCCAAATCGCACCTGGAGCTGCAGCTAGCAAGAGATGTCAAGAGTAACAAGAAGGGTTTCTTCAGGTATGTTGGCAACAAGAAGAAAGCCAAGGAAAGTGTGGGCCCCTTACTGAATGAGGGAGGCAACCTAGTGACAGAGGATGTGGAAAAAGCTAATGTACTCAATGCTTTTTTTGCCTCTGTTTTCACTAACAAGGTCAGCTCCCAGACTGCTGTGCTGGGCATCACAAAATGGGGAAGAGATGGCCAGCCCTCTGTAGAGATAGAGGTGGTTAGGGACTATTTAGAAAAGCTGGACGTGCACAAGTCCATGGGGCCGGACGAATTGCATCCGAGAGTGCTGAAGGAATTGGCGGCTGTGATTGCAGAGCCCTTGGCCATTATCTTTGAAAACTCGTGGCGAACGGGGGAAGTCCCGGATGACTGGAAAAAGGCTAATGTAGTGCCCATCTTTAAAAAAGGGAAGAAGGAGGATCCTGGGAACTACAGGCCAGTCAGCCTCACCTCAGTCCCTGGAAAAATCATGGAGCAGGTCCTCAAAGAATCAATCCTGAAGCACTTAGAGGAGAGGAAAGTGATCAGGAACAGTCAGCATGGATTCACCAAGGGAAGGTCATGCCTGACTAATCTAATCGCCTTTTATGATGAGATTACTGGTTCTGTGGATGAAGGGAAAGCAGTGGATGTATTGTTTCTTGACTTTAGCAAAGCTTTTGACACGGTCTCCCACAGCATTCTTGTCAGCAAGTTAAGGAAGTATGGGCTGGATGAATGCACTATAAGGTGGGTAGAAAGCTGGCTAGATTGTCGGGCTCAACGGGTAGTGATCAATGGCTCCATGTCTAGTTGGCAGCCGGTGTCAAGTGGAGTGCCCCAGGGGTCGGTCCTGGGGCCGGTTTTGTTCAATATCTTCATAAATGATCTGGAGGATGGTGTGGATTGCACTCTCAGCAAATTTGCGGATGATACTAAACTGGGAGGAGTGGTAGATACGCTGGAGGGGAGGGATAGGATACAGAAGGACCTAGACAAATTGGAGGATTGGGCCAAAAGAAATCTGATGAGGTTCAATAAGGATAAGTGCAGGGTCCTGCACTTAGGACGGAAGAACCCAATGCACCGCTACAGACTAGGGACCGAATGGCTAGGCAGCAGTTCTGCGGAAAAGGACCTAGGGGTGACAGTGGACGAGAAGCTGGATATGAGTCAGCAGTGTGCCCTTGTTGCCAAGAAGGCCAATGGCATTTTGGGATGTATAAGTAGGGGCATAGCGAGCAGATCGAGGGACGTGATCGTTCCCCTCTATTCGACACTGGTGAGGCCTCATCTGGAGTACTGTGTCCAGTTTTGGGCCCCACACTACAAGAAGGATGTGGATAAATTGGAAAGAGTCCAGCGAAGGGCAACAAAAATGATTAGGGGTCTAGAGCACATGACTTATGAAGAGAGGCTGAGGGAGCTGGGATTGTTTAGTCTGCAGAAGAGAAGAATGAGGGGGGATTTGATAGCTGCTTTCAACTACCTGAAAGGGGGTTCCAAAGAGGATGGCTCTAGACTGTTCTCAATGGTAGCAGATGACAGAACGAGGAGTAATGGTCTCAAGTTGCAATGGGGGAGGTTTAGATTGGATATTAGGAAAAACTTTTTCACTAAGAGGGTGGTGAAACACTGGAATGCGTTACCTAGGGAGGTGGTAGAATCTCCTTCCTTACAGGTTTTTAAGGTCAGGCTTGACAAAGCCCTGGCTGGGATGATTTAACTGGGACTTGGTCCTGCTTTGAGCAGGGGGTTGGACTAGATGACCTTCTGGGGTCCCTTCCAACCCTGATATTCTATGATTCTATGATTCTATGATTCATACTGAGAAAGAGGGATGATCAGCGAGTTATCTCAAGTGCCTATACACAAACGCAAGAAGCCTGGGAAACAAGCAGGGAGAACTGGAAGTCCTGGCATAGTCAAGGAATTAGGATGTGATTGGAATAACAGAGACTTGGTGGGATAACTCACATGACTGGAGTACTGTCATGGATGGATATAAACTGTTCAGGAAGGACAGGCAGGGCAGAAAAGGTGAGGGAGTAGCACTGTATGTAAGGGAGCAGTATGACTGCTCAGAGCTCAAGTATGAAACTGCAGAAAAACCTGAGAGTCTCTGGATTAAGTTTAGAAGTGTGAGCAATAAGGGTGATGTCACGGTGGGAGTCTGCTATAGACCACCGGACCAGGGGGATGAGGTGGACGAGGCTTTCTTCCGGCAACTCATGGAAGTTACTAGATCGCAGGTCCTGGTTCTCATGGGAGACTTCAATCACCCTGATATCTGCTGGGCGAGCAATACAGCGGAGCACAGACAATCCAGGAAGTTTTTGGAAAGTGTAGGGGACAATTTCCTGGTGCAAGTGCTGGAGGAACCAACTAGGGGCAGAGCTCTTCTTGACCTGCTGCTCGCAAACCGGGAAGAATTAGTAGGGGAAGCAAAAGTGGATGATAACCTGGGAGGCAGTGACCATGAGATGGTTGAGTTCAGGATCCTGACACAGGGAAGAAAGGAGAGAAGCAGAATACTGACCCTGGACTTCAGAAAATCAGACTTAGACTCCCTCAGGGAACTGATGGGCAGGATCCCCTGGGAGAATAACATGAGGGGGAAAGGAGTCCAGGAGAGCTGGCTGTATTTTAAAGAATCCTTATTGAGGTTGCAGGGACAAACCATCCCGATGTGCAGAAAGAATAGTAAGTATGGCAGGCGACCAGCTTGGCTTAACAGTGAAATCCTTGCTGATCTTAAACTCAAAAAAGAAGCTTATAAGAAGTGAAAGATTGGATAAATGACCAGGGAAGAGTATAAAGACATTGCTCGGGCATGCAGGAGTGAAATCAGGAAGGCCAAATCACACCTGGAGGTGCAGCTAGCAAGAGATGTTAAGAGTAACAAGAGGGTTTCTTCAGGTATGTTAGCAACAAGAAGAAAGTCAAGGAAAGTGTGGGCTCCTTACTGAATGAGGGAGGCAACCTAATGACAGAGGATGTGGAAAAAGCTAATGTACTCAATGCTTTTTTTGCCTCTGTCTTCACGAACAAGGTCAGCTTCCAGACTACTGCACTGGGCAGCACAGCATGGGGAGGAAGTGACCAGCCCTCTGTGAAGAAAGAAGTGGTTCGGGACTATTTAGAAAAACTGGACGAGCATAAGTCCATGGGGCCGGATGCGCTGCATCTGAGAGTGCTAAAGGAGTTGGTGGATATGATTGCAGAGCCATTGGCCATTATCTTTGAAAACTCATGGTGATCGGGGGAAGTCCCAGACAACTAGAAAAAGGTGAATGTAGTGCCCATCTTTAAAAAAGGGAAGAAGGAGGATCCTGGGAACTACAGGCCAGTCAGCCTCACCTCAGTCCCTGGAAAAATCATGGAGCAGGTCCTCAAGGAATCAATTCTGAAGCACTTAGAGGAGAGGAAAGTGATCAGGAACAGTCAGCATGGATTCACCAAGGGCAAGGCATGCCTGACTAAGCTAATTGCCTTCTATGACGAGATAACTGGTTCTGTGGATGAGGGGAAAGCAGTGGACGTGTTGTTCCTTGACTTTAGCAAAGCTTTTGACATGGTCTCCCACTGTATTCTTGCCAGCAAGTCAAAGAAGTATGGGCTGGATGAATGGACAATAAGGCGGATAGAACGTTGGCTAGATTGTCAGGCTCAACGGGTAGTGATCAATGGCTCCATGTCTAGTTGGCAGCCGGTATCAAGTGGAGTGCCCCAAGGGTCGGTCCTGGGGCCAGTTTTGTTCAATATCTTCATAAATGATCTGGAGGATGGTGTGGATTGCACCCGCAGGAAGTTTGCAGATGACACTAAACTGGGAGGAGAGGTAGATATGCTGGAGGGTAGGGGTAGGATACAGAGGGCCCTAGACAAATTGGAGGATTGGGCCAAAAGAAATCTGATGAGGTTCAACAAGGATAAGTGCAGGGTCCTGCACTTAGGACGGAAGAATCCCATGCACCGCTACAGACTAGGGACCGAATGGCTCGGCAGCAGTTCTGCAGAAAAGGACCTAGGGGTTACAGTGGACGAGAAGCTGGATATGAGTCAACAGTGTGCCCTTGTTGCCAAGAAGGCCAATGGCATTATGGGCTGTATAAGTAGGGGCATTGCCAGCAGATCGAGGGACGTGATCGTTCCCCTCTATTTGACATTGGTGAGGCCTCATCTGGAGTACCGTGTCCAGTTTTGGGCCCCACACTACAAGAAGGATGTGGAAAAATTGGAAGGAGTCCAGCGGAGGGCAACAAAAATGATTAGGGGACTGGAACACATGACTTCTGAGGAGAGGCTGAGGGAACTGGGATTGTTTAGTCTGTGGAAGAGAAGGAGGGGGAATTTGATAGCTGCTTTCAACTAACTGAAGGGGGGTTCCAAAGAGGATGGATCTAGACTGTTCCCAGTGGTAGCAGATGACAGAACAAGGAGTAATGGTCTCAAGTTGCAGTGCGGGAGGTTTAGGTTGGGTATTAGGAAAAAGTTTTTCACTAGGAGGGTGGTGAAACACTGGAATGCGTTAACTAGGGAGGTGGTGGAATCTCCTTCTTTCGAAGTTTTTAAGGTCAGGCTTGACAAAGCCCTGGCTGAGATGATTTAGTTGGGGATTGGTCCTGCTTTAACAGGGGGTTGGACTAGATGACCTCCTGAGGTCCTTTCCAACCCTGATATTCTGTGATTCTATGATTCTATGTGCAGCCAGCTGAACTAGCCAGGCCGCCTAAATGTATTCACCCGTCCACCACAAGAGCAAGCCCTGGGTGCTTCTCAGAAGCCTGGGAAAAGCCTCTTGGGGAAATATCTCCTGCACCACCGCCAAAAGGACCCCTTGAGTGGGAACGGTCAGAGGCCTCACTGGGGGGCTGGCCGTGCTTTCCTACCACCTTATGATGCTGGCCGCAGAGAGAATGCTGGTCTGTGGGTGGCCTTCAGTGGGGGTTCGGCATGCCAGGGAGCAGGGAGCAGGCTGTCTGTCTGTCTCTGTGGCTGTCTGCTGGCCACACATGGGCATGTTCCTCCTCTCCTCTTGCCCCACCCACAGTTGCTCTGTGCCTTTTAAGCCTTCCCTGGGAGCTGTCAGCACCAGCCGCCTCTGCTCTAGGTGCCCAGAGGAGGAGAGGTGCGCTGGGCTCCAGCCTGGGACTCTTCCTCCCTCCTGCCTAGCCCTGACTATGAAGCCTGTCCCTGCCACTCCTTTATTCAAGCGCCATATGGGCAAGAGGAAGAGGTTGGCAACTGCAGGTACAAGGACCAAACTTGTGAGCATCAGGTGAAGCAGCGAGAAACACAACGTTCAGGTGTCTCTAGTCAGACTGTTAAGTTCCAGGGCCCCAACCTATTGTGGCCAGACCCTTGAACCAGCTGGACCAAAGACCTATCTCCAGTGGGCATCAGTCGCCCAGGAAGAGGGAAAAAATTCACTCTGGTTCACCCAGAGACACGGAAACCAAGCACCCTAAACTCTAAGGCTTTGCAGCAAACCAGCATAGCCCCAGGAGGTCCCACTGGGATTTGAACTCAGATTGCAGGATTCAGAATTTTGCGGGCTGACCATTACACCATGGGACCTGCTAGCATTTCCATTTCTGGACCCCTGTGACTCTCAGCTGGCTGGCTAGCACTCTGCACTTATTGCTTCCCTCCGGCTGCTTCCTCTTGCAGGACTCTCTCTCCTCCATCAACTGTAGCCCTGCACTACCGGATCTGCAGGTCCTGCCCTGAGTCCCTGCATCCCCCTGCTTTGTCTCCATTCCCTGCAGGCCGCAGAAATGTCCGGGGAGGCCGCCCCTCCCCTCACTTGGTGATCCTGCTCAAATCGTCCAGCTGCAGCCCCATCTCCTGGAACTCGGCCAGCTGACACTGGATCCAATTGTACAGCAGCCCGCAGCCTCCCCCTGGGTCTGCCCCACCTGGTTACTCCTTACAGGCTGACCTGACCCCCCTTCCCACCCCAGATTCCCCCCAATCATCCTACTGGCACTCAGAGCCACAGACATGGAGGTGCTGGAGGAGGGAGGTGTGACTCTAGGGTGGGGTTCTTCTCTAAAGATGGCTGGCAGAAAGGTGGTGCTCAGCTCTGTCAGTGACCTGCCCCGCTGCCTCGCTGCCAGGGGATGCAGACAGTTCTGTAAAGTGCATAAAGGGAGTATTTGGTTCCAAGTGAATGTGAGGAATGTGCAATTATAAGAGGGAATTTCCATTGCTCCTTCACTTATGCAGCAGGGCCCCAGTGGCCTAATGGATAAGGCACTGGTTTCCTAAGCCAGAGATTGTGGGTTCAAGTCCCATCTGGGGTGAAAAGCTGCTTTCTTCTTCTATATTGCAAGGAAACCTTGGTCTTATTTTCACCAAGGAAGCTGGGAGATGTTGGAACGCAAAGTACTGGATCTTGGGAAGAATCCCCCACAAATGTCATCTTCCACTCAACAAACGCTTTCTAAACCCATCAGTACCAAACAGTTAATACTAGTGTTTGTCTGAGAACAGAGTGAAGGGGAGTGTTTACTCCAACGTGTCAATGAACGAAACAGGTGGAAAGAGCAAGGCCGTTCTGAAAGAGAATCGATCTGTCCGGAGACAAAGCAGAGCCTGAGGATGAGCAATGGTGTGAAAAGAAGAGGTTCAAATGTGTGTTAGATGTTAGTTAGGTTGGTCTGGCAAATTTAAAGAAAATACCAATGCCCTTAGCATGATGCGGACACTGGCTGTTTCTGACCTTTTACTGAGAGTTCATTGAGAAATATTTTCCTTAATTATGTTATGGAATAAAGGGTGTCTTGCCCTTCGAGACAACATGGCTACATGGCATGGGGCCAATGTGCACCTTCCAGTCAACTGCTAGAGAAGACAACAGCAACACAGACAGGGATGGCAGCAGGGCAGGCTGCAGCTCCAGGAAGATGGTGGTACCAGGTCTCATCAATGGGGAGGTGGCCACCCCAGCATGCACATGGCTGAGCCAGCAAGTGTGGTGTGTGCTTCAGCGTGCCCCTACTCACTTTTGCAACCGTGTAGCCCTGAGGACACTCAAGTATCTGGGTAGTATCAGATCTCTGGACGGGCTCACAGAGCAGCTCAGCCTCGCTTGGCAGAGATTGGCCAGACCCCAGGAAGAGGAGGGCGTGCACTCAGGCCCTGTAAGGGGGTTCACTCACCAGGGTGGCGCCTCCCGCTGTTTGTCTCAGGGATTAGCTCACTCAGCCGGAGTTCCCTCTCCTGGTGGTGCCTTGTCCATCGTTGTCACCGCTTGCAGACCCACCTCAGTCCAAGTACCGCAGCATCCTCTTTATGACTCGGCCATCCGGCTGTGCCATGATCTGTGCTCCTTCCTTCCAGGGTGATGGGGCAGGGGGTGGGTATCTCCAAATCCAGCCATGTCCCCAGTGGTGAGTGGCAGGGAACCAGGCCCACAGTACTCTGGGTTCCAGCCCAGGGATCCTGTAGAAACAGCTTCTGCTTCCTCTTCTTAACTGCCTCCACCAGTGCTGCTTCAATTCCCGGGGCTGCTCTCCCGCAGTCCCAGCACATTGTTCACCCTCTTCTCAGGGTCTCAAGCCTGCAAGTCCCAGCAACCAGCCAGGAGCTCTCTCTAGCTTCCCCTGGTCCCTGCTAGCAGCTGCCCTGCCAGAGGTGCTGTGACCCTGTGCCCCATATTCTTCAGAGAGACATTGTTATGATATACATATGGCATTACTAACATGTGTTTTATGCAAGATGGGTCATGTGAGATATCACTGGAAAGGTTAGACTGTTCTTGAACTCAAGATTTAGGCGCACTAAGTCCAGAGTCAGCATGGCTGTCCTTGGGTTCAGGATTGCGTGGTCTAACGGCTTGAGTCAATATGGCACCGTGAAGTACAGGGATGAATGACCTAATGGCCAGTGTCAATATGGCCACCCTTTGGTTCAGGGTTGCAAGGCCTAATTGCCAGATCCAGGGGCCACTTTGGAAGGGCCCAGCTAACTCCACCGGTCCCAGCCCAAGGCCCTCTCAAGTTAAGGGCATTTGCCACCCAGCCAGCCGAGATCCTACCACGACATGCTGCCCTTACACGGGTACAAGACACCACTCACTCCGCCTCCCTGGGCCACTTTCTGCCTTATTCCCTGAAGCTGTCGTCCAAACATCACCGGGATCTCTGGGTTCCCTGGCACTGGCAGCTCCGTGGAACTTTGTACATCCAACAAACAATTTTTTAGTGTAGACAAGGCCTCAATGTGCCTCGTTTTTTTAACCATTCCTCAGAGATCAGGTTTTTTTAAACCTTGTATCATTTTTGTTGCCTTGCTATGTCTGAAAGGAGACTAGCTCCAAATCTGGACTTTCCAATCTTTTCCAAGATGTCTTTAGTAATGATGAATAAAACTGATTCTGTAATAAGTGAGTCCCTTACCATTATTATATGTCGCAGTACTGAGCATCTAATACTCAATGGATTGACTCAGTTCCAGGGTGAGGGGAGGACCTGTAGCTCTGGATCTCTGCAAGAGGATCTGGACTGGACTCTGATGTTATTTTTAATGACAGTTATTACAGTGGTGCCTAGAGATCAACCCGGCATGCAGTGCCACTGTGCCAGGGGCTGTACAAACACTGTAGCACACAGTCCCTGCCCCAAAGAGCTGTCAGTCTCCATAGAGAAGCCAGCCCCAGGGTCTATAATAGACATCTCCAGTAGAATACAGACAATAGCCAGGGCCCCAGCTCAGAATCTGAGTGCCCCCCCCCCGGACCCTCTGGCAAGGGGCATGCAGAGTGTGAGTGCGCACTGGGTGTCAAGGGGAAATGGTGGAAGATACAAGACAGCGGAGGGGATTCACATCTGCAGACCTAGCTGGCAGACCCAGCCAGCACTTCACCGTTCCCCATCCCAACCAGGGAACAACTCCTCTGGGTGGAAAACCTCACAACCCCTACGGCGGCAGCTAGCAAAATGATTCACGGCATGGTTTGGCTTCAGTGGATGTTGGCAGCAGAACCAAAGCTCATTAACACTATCTGTGAACTTGTATCTCTAAAGCTGTACAAAATCACCAGGACTTTCTAGTAAAATATTGTCCTTTTCCTTTGCGATGAGCATGTCACTGGCAGAGGACAGCCTGGAGATCTTCTGAAATCTAACCCGTTGGAAGAGCTGGCGTGCTCAGTGCTCACCCCAAGCATTCAGGCGTGTGGAGTGGGACACCGGCGCGTGCCATGGCAAGTGCACTAGTCATTACTGCTCCAGGTGCCCATATTTACAATTTCTATAGGTTCCAACGTTCAGACAATGCTCTGTTCTAACAACGTCTCATGCCTGTTCAAAGAACAGAAAGGTTCTATCCTGAGAGTCCCTGGCAAAACTAGTCTGTCCTCATGAACACTGACTCCTCCTGCAAAACGACCCACACACCCACTGCCCTCGGGCAATGGTCCAGGTAGAGTGTCTCTGAACATGCGAGTGACTGCAAACGCCGCATCTCTGGCACACCTGGGGCTGCCTGCAGTTAACAGGTATCGAATGGCATTTTCTCTTATGGCTGCTAAAGACACTCAAACACAAGACTGCTATGCGTAAAGTGTTGATGATCTAGGCTGAGATTTTCAAAGGCAATTTGGCTAAATGGATCCAAAGTCCCACTGGATGTGGACAGTGAACTCCCGGAGGCTCCTGCAGATTTCCTTACACCAGCACTCATTCACTTCTCTTCTATTTACATAGCCCATTCCCATGTGTTCCTGGGAGCCCCTGACAACCAGAATGGGACATCAGTGCATGGTTCGATTTCTAAAACAGTTGTGATACCAACTGTCTAATACAGGGGCTACTCCAAAATGGGCCAGTGAGATTCCCCTGGCTATCCCTTGGCTCGGACGGGGCAGGCCAGCCATGCTGGACTGTTTGGGGTTCCCTGCGTACATGAAAGGAGGAAAGCAGGCATTCTGTGCCACACGTGATCAATCACAGCTTTTATACCTGTCTCCTGTAGAAGCCAAATTCCATGGTAATTAGAGATATGCCAGCTGGTGGCAAAGATTTTTCTCATGCTTTACAACACCTGGCAACATGAAATATTCCGAATAATCTCCATCAGCTCTTGTTTCACATGTAGCCAGCGACGGGGTTGGCCTAAGGCCCAGGGGCAAAGGGGGAGTTTATTTCCCTGTGTTGGGGTGGAGTGAAACGACTGGACGCAGCCCCTCTCACCAGGGCTGAAGAGAGCAGTTCTGAGCAGGGGGCAGCGCAGCAAGTGACACCGAGGCCGACTGATTCCACGGCAGAATTTGGCAAACCACCCCCGAGTGCGGAAGCAGCTACAGAGCCAGCAGGCTCAACAAGATGGAGGTTCGGGTCACCAAAAGCTCCCCTCTCTGCTGGGAGCTTTGGGTCCTGCCATCAGCTGGGGCACCAAGTCCCAGGGCCTCTGGCTCTTCACCAGAACTGAACTTGGAGGGTCACCCGTGGGGGTGAAAGGGACATTCGGTCCTTGGCCTGACACTGCTAAAACGTGTCCATCCGTGTGGGCACCTGTCTTCTTTTAAACGTGCATAAAACAGATTGAAAGTGGGGCTGGTGCCTTGTACACCCACTCGCAGCTCAGGCTGAGTAGATGCTGCTCAGGCAGGTTGTAAGGAGCATCTGTGGATGGCACCTGCCAGGAAGCATATGCGTTAGTTGCATGGTCACACACTTTCCCAAGGGATCCCGGCCTCATCCAGTGCACAGAATGGATAGTGCTGTGGGGACAAATCAAGCTGTGGACTGAAGGAGGCTGTCGTCTGTAGGACCCCAGCCTCATGTGCTGCAGAAATTGGAAAGTGCGCCGTGAAGGAGGCAGAGAATTTCAGGAGGAGAAAGGCTGGTCCCATGGTTTAGACAGATGAATGCTGCCCTGGTAAACTGGATTTTCTCCCTGCCTCTGCCCCAGAGTTCTTGTGTTATGTTTGGCAAGTCATGTAAACCAAAATTTTCACAAGTGGCCACTGTGTTCATTTTCTGGATACCCAGTTTCCTCCATTAGAAGGAGTTATGCAGCTGGAGGGAAAGCAGGACAAAGTATAGCAGCTATACGGGCAGCTATATGGGTAGAAATATTGGGGGGAAAGAATTAAATGTTTGATCATGTAACATTATTGTATTAATATTTAGTTACCTCAGAACTAAAGTGTCTGGCAAAGTATTCACAATTTCCAAGCTGAAGTGGGGAAGGCTTCACAGCCCTCAAATGGCACCCCCTAGCTATAAACATGAAAGAAAGACATTGAAGCTGTATCTTAAAACGCATGGAGCATGAAAGAAATGGTGCCTCTGGACCCCACAGATCAGCAACTGAGAATTAGATGTGAGCAAACCAAAACTCACTCACTCACTCAGATATCTATCTATCTATCTATCTATCTATCTGTCTATCTGGCCATGTGCATTTATTTGTCTGTTTTAGGGCTGGTCTACACTTAAAATTCAGATTCACCTAGCTATGTCTTGGGGGGGGGGGGAATTCACCCACCCGAGCGCCGTAGCTAAGCCGACCTAGCCCCTGGTGTAGACATGGTGAGGGGTGACAGCAGAATTCTTCTATCAACGTAGCTACCGCCACTTGGAGAAGTGGATTCCCACCATCGCGGTAACCCCCATCTCTCAATGCAGGAAGTGTCTACACTCTAGCGCTACAGCTGCAGCGATATGTCGCTGTGTTGTTGTCGCACCCATAGCATAGCCAGGCCCTGAGGATGTTGGTCTCTTTGAATAAGTGACACCCCAAGAGGAGCCCCTGTCGCTTTGGAGTCACTGTTACTTTCCCGAGAGCAGGTTCTGTCAGTGATGTGACCCCAATAGAAAGGCTTTTGAGGACAACAGATGATCCCAGCTTTTTTGAAGTCTTCAAAGCCCACTGGGACAATCCTCTTCACTTCACCAGTCATGACGCTGGGAGCCCCGGGGGCCTGCTTGTCCATCCACTTGCTGCACGTGGGCAAAGAGGTCAGAAACTGAAAAAACCCGGCTGAGGAACCTTTCTGCCTGGTGTAGAGCCAGACTTCCAGGCTTGGGAGTTCTGCTTTGATTCCTTCATTTCAAACACCAAATGCAGATTTGGTCATGCCGGGGGGAGCTTGCAAAATACCATGTACGGAAAGAATCTTTTGTGAGTCCTACAAGGACAACAGCATGGCTCTTAGCCCCTTTTGCTGAGAGTCCCCAAAGTTACACCGTGTGCTGTTGCAGCCCATTCTAGGGACCCCAGGGGACTGTTCAGTTTTACATACAACCATGTGCAACCATGAGCTGCCTGAACTCTCCAGCAGCCTGGGAGGCCCAGACCTGGCAGAATTGGCAGCAGAGAGGAATTGTTGTGCCCAGGCACGGAGAAGATGGTTTGTTTCCAACACGAGCACGGCAGCGCAGGGACTGGCAGCAGCATGCTGCGCCTGCAAGGGGGAGTGGGGCGAGTGCTTTGAAGTCCGCTCATTATATATCCAGTTGCACGTGCTCAATAAATTCTATCCAGTGCAGCTCAAGGAGCAGACCCTACCTAGGAGGCTGGCCAAAGTGTGCCGGGCAATACGCGGCTGGAGAACTTTTCTCTCCTAGAGACTCTGCCTCTCTTGTTACCTTCCTGCTCCAGGCCAACAGCACTTGTTATTCTGCACCAAGGCAACTCTATGCCATGGGTGGGAACAGGCCCAGAGCCACCCCCTGCCCACTTTGCATTGCTCTAAAGAGAGGGGATTCCCACCTGGGGCCCAAGCAGCCAATCCCCTTTGCACGGAGCCTGGAACAAGGTCACTTGGGAGCGACTGCTCTTGCTGGGCCACCTCTTCCCCTGCCGTGTGGAGCGGGTCCGACAGGGACGTGTTTCCAGGGCAAACGGTGACTTTTGGTTGTCACACTGAACATTTTCATTGCAAACCCAAAAGGTTTTGGGTGGAAAGTTTTCAATTTGGGGTTTTCCATTTTTTTCTGTAAAAACCGAACCTTTGTGTGGAAAGCATTTAACGGAAAATGAACTTTTCCATCAAAAATAGCTTCTACGGAAAAATGTTGATGGGTCCTATTGACGTGGGCTAAATCCGCTTTCACTGCCCCAGTCAATGGTGCGGCATGCGCACTGCCGGGCCTGTCCCTCCGGCAGAGCTCATATGGGGAGGGGGAGGAATTGGGTGCCCCACACCATCTCTGCCATAGCTGTATTTCCGGCTGAGGCCTCTGGGGATCCCGGCTTGTCGGGCTTCCAGCTGAACCCAGATAGGCAGCTGCCAGGCTGCTAGGCAGGCTCCCATTCTCGGCTCACCTCCGACTGCTCCAAGGACTGGAAAGCCAGGAGCAGGGGCTGCCCTGCGGGCTGCTGGCGGGTTTGGACCTGTGAGGGAGACACAGTGTGTGTGTCGGCTTCACTTGCATCACCAGCACCAGCCACTGTCCCCATTTCCCAGCCTGGAGCCAAAGCCGGTTTCGCCAGGAAACCCCCGTTCAGAGCTGCAGTGCTCCTTTGGGGAGCCTGGCCAGGCCGTCTCTCCCTGGAGTCCATCGGTTAGTTCTCTCGGGCCCATGTGTGCGCGGTGCCCCCCGTGCACATAGGGTAACCCTACATCGGTTGGGACGCCCTTGGTCCCAATATTGGGGCCGTCCGGACCGCAGCCGCGGCGCCGTCGCTCACTGCTTCCTGGGGCAGCTCTCGGTGCCTGCTCGCCGGCAAGAGAGCTGCGTGCTGCAGGGGCGGGGCATGCAGGCCCCGGGAGCGGGCAGAGAGCCCCCTGCCCACCCCACCTGACCTGACCCGTGACCCTTGGTGCCAGAGGGACCAGCCTGCCAGATGGTTCCCGGGACGGGAGCCACCCCATGTAAGCAGCGCTGGGACTCCCCACCTCGCCCCCTGGCTGGTCCCTCTGGCTCCTAGGGTCAGGGCGGGGGGCAAAGGGGCCTCTGTGCGCTGCCGGCACCTGCAAGCCCCGCTCGGCGGCTCTGGTGGCTCCCGTTGGCGCTTTTCCCAGCCAGTGGGAGCCACGGAGCTCGCGCTTGTGGGGGGGGCAGCACGTGGAGAGTCTGGAGACCCCCCCCTCGCCGCTCTTACCCTAGGGGTCAGAGACCGCCCGGCAGGGCTGGTGAGTGCGGCCAGGGAAGGGGGCAGGGTGTGAAGGTGTGTGGGGGGTGCTGGGCTGTGAGGGTGGGGAGGGCAGTGGGGAGGTTTGTGTGTTTTGGGGGGCTAGGCAGTGGGGGCCTGTTGGGGAGTGCTGGGCAGTGGGGGAGAGCTGTGTGTGTCAGGGCACTGGGCAGTGGGGTCTGTGGGGGACATTGTATAGTTGTGGTGATGGAGCTGTGGGGAAGGGCACTGGGAAGGAGGAGAATGTGTGTGTATTGGGAAATGAGCGAGTCGGGGGTTCTGGGTGGGGTGCTGGGCAGCTGTGGTGGGGCCGTGGGCAGGGGGGCGCTGGGCGGGGTGTGTGTGTGCGCCGCACTGTGCGTTTGTGGTGGAAGGGTTGTGGGGGGGCTCTGGGCATAGTGGATCCAGGGGCGCTGGGCAGGGGAGCTGTGTGGCGCAGCGTGGGCCCACCCCCAGCAGGAAGGGGTACGCTGGTAGCACAGGGCCCGGCAGACCAGTGTGCCCTGGCTCCGGTCGGGGCTGTGCACCTGTGTCTGTCTCTCTCCCCCCCGACCCGGTCACCCAAAGTGTCCCGATATTTCACTCTTGGGAGCTGGTCACCCTAAGGGCGCTTGCTGCACGTCTGCTGGGAGAGCTCAGGAGCGAAAGCTGGGGCTGCCGAGAGCTGGGTGCCCCCGTCCTGTGGAGAGGCTGGATGGACGTGGCGGGGGGAGGCCAGAGGGATCCTCGCTGTGCTGCTACCAGGACAGTCAGATGGACCTTTTCCCTCTCTCTTCGGGGGGCAGAATGGACCCCTCTTCTCCAGCCAGCTGGGCTGCCGCCTTCCCCTCTGCCATGCGTTCATCAGGGAAACCAACGACTTCTGCAAGACGACCAGTGCTTGGGGCATAGATACCAGATGTGGCAGCCGGATCCCACCCCGCGCCAGGATGTGTGTGTTAAAAGGCCCCATCGTTGCAGTGGGCAGCATGCCAAGGGTATGAGTTGGCTCAGTCTGGTTACCTAATGGATCCGGCCACGGCACCCCCCCATCCCAGGGCAGATCCATCAGAGAGCCTGAGAACCAGGATTCCTGGCGTGACATTCCCCTCCTGCAACGACAGGGGGTGCAGCAGGGGGGAGTCGGGGCGCGGCCAGGGGCAGAGGGGGGTCGAGCACCCACCGGCGCCAGCAGAAGTCGGCGCCTGTGCCATCTTCAGGTGGTTGGAACCACCAGCCTTTCAGCTACCAGCCAAAGTTGATAACCACAGACTCAGGTAACTGCCCACTTCCCAGGTTTGCTTCGGCAGCACCTACAGGGGTGCAACTGGCGAGGGCAGGGGGGATGCACTGCTGGGGCTGTGAGTCCGGGCCTCGCCCACAGCATCAGTGTTCGTGAGCCATGTCACTCCCCCCACTGACTTTCTCTCGTTCACCTAGAAAGTGCCATACGAGGGTGATGGCAGTAAATCTCAACTCTGAACTGCGGAGGTTGGCCCCTAGATTGGGATCAGGATGGGTCTGAAAAGAAAAAGCTCCAAGAGTATAAAAACAGCCAGTCTCCAGGGGCAGGTATGGTACAACTCCTTCACAGGGAGCCATTGGTGGGAGGGGGTTTCCCTTCCCCTGTCAAATGTCCTGAGCGGTATTTTAAGATGAAGACAACACCCTGGTTAGCAGTTGACTGGCACGTCCTGAGTTAAAGAAAGAAAGGGCCCTAGGGTTCATAGTCTGAAGTGTTTGTGTCCCCAGCCCTGTCACTGTCTGACCCCGCTTCAGCTGGGAGCAGGTTTGTACATTGCTGTCTGGAACACAGACCCATGGAGAGCAGTGGCAGCTGTTTCCATGGCAGAGAGCCTGGCCCTTAGGAGACGGAAATGCAGCCTGGAGCCGAGGGGGAGGCGGCAGCTGCAGTTCCCACTCCTCGGGGACAGGCCTGTCAGCAACAGCTAAGGGCGTCGGGTTCCTCCGGTGGGAGTGTGGAGCAGTCGTTCGTTCTCCTGTTCACACTCCTCTGCGGTATGAAAATCGGGGAGGGGAGGCAGAAGCCCCACTTCCCTCCCTAAATGACGTCCAGCAGGGGAAGCCAGGACAACAGGGTGGGGTGGCAAGTGGTGGCCAGACTCTCGCCACCAGGGTCTAGTCTAGCTCAGGGTCCAGCTCAACTTCCTCCACGGGCGACTGGCCCCCAGTCTGCTTCGGCCACCAGGTCAACCTAGGAACTAAGGCAGGAACGGGGAGAGGAAGCAAGTCAAGCTGAGCAAGGCAGGCAAAAGCAAGTCTCGCCTTCCTGGGCCACTCACAACAACGTCCTTTTTGTGTGCCCTGGCTGACAAAACATCCCGGACAGAGCAGCAGCAGGCCAAAGGAGTGCTATGCAGCTGCCGAAGTAGCTCAGTTGGGAGAGCGTTAGACTGAAGATCTAAAGGTCCCTGGTTCAATCCCGGGCTTTGGCAGGTCCTTTCATCCCTCTTTGGTGCAGAGGTGGCTTATTTTCTGGAGCACAGCAGCACCTTTCCCTGCTACAGTGTCCAGTCCAAAATATCAGCCCCCTGGTGAAAAAACGCTATCTTAGGATGTAAACAGGAGGCTTCCAGCACTGGGACACCTGACAGAGAGCTCAGTGGGGGGTGTAACAGCTGCTGACTCTGAGGGTCCTGGGCTAAATCCACTTGCAGGTGGAAGTGTTTCGATTTATTTCATTGACAATGAGGAAGGCGACAATTTAATCACAGGTATTTTTCGTAAAAGTCATGGGCAGGTCACGGGCAAGAAACAAAAAATCATTGACTGTGACCTGTCCATGACTTATACCATAGATACCCCTCCTTGAATCTTGCAGGGAGGGGATCCCAGGGAGTCTGCAGCACCAGCTGCAGTGCAGGGGGAGGGAGTCTGGGGGGGCCCATAGCACCAGCTACCAGGGGAGAAGCCCCAAGGTCCGGCTGCCACCGCAGGGGGGGAGCCCCAGGGGCTGAGCAGCTGCTCCCACTGCCCCCAGGACAGCTGCTGGGAACCACTGAGCTGCGGCTGCTCCCGCTGCCCCCAGGACCACTGCTCAAATGGTCCCAGGGCCAGCTGCATTGGCCACTGCTTTGGTGGTCCCTGGGGCCAGTTGCTTGGGCTGCCCTGGAGTCAGCCACACTGGCCGCTGCAGAAGTCACGGAGGTCACAGGAAGTCACAGAATCCGTCACTTCCACAACCTCCCTGACGGACACGGATCCTTAATAATGAGACAGGGAACTGTGTGTTTCCATCTCTGCCTGCAGCCCCTGCTGTCCCAGCCCTGGGATCCCCAGTCACTGCTCTGCCGGTGCCCCTCACTCCCGACCCGCAGCCCCTACTGTCCCAGCCCTGAGCTCCCCACTTGCCGCTCTGCCGGTGCCCCTCACTCCCAACCCGCAGCCCCCGCTGTCCCAGCCCTGAGCTCCGCACTCGCCGCTCTGCCGGTGCCCCTCACTCCCGACCCGCAGCCCCTACTGTCCCAGCCCTGAGCTCCCCACTCGCCGCTCTGCCGGTGCCCCTCACTCCCGACCCGCAGCCCCCGCTGTCCCAGCCCTGAGCTCCGCACTCGCCGCTCTGCCGGTGCCCCTCACTCCCGACCCGCAGCCCCCGCTGTCCCAGCCCTGAGCTCCCCACTCGCCGCTCTGCCGGTGCCCCTCACTCCCGACCTGCAGCCCCCGCTGTCCCAGCCCTGAGCTCCCCACTCGCCGCTCTGCCGGTGCCCCTCACTCCCGACCCGCAGCCCCCGCTGTCTCAGCCCTGAGCTCCCCACTCACCGCTCTGCCGGTGCCCCTCACTCCCGACCCGCAGCCCCCGCTGTCCCAGCCTTGGGATCCCCAGTCACTGCTCTGCCGGTGCCCCTCACTCCCGACCCGCAGCCCCCGCTGTCCCAGCCCTGAGCTCCCCCTTGAAATACAACAATTTACTTCTGAAAGGAGAAGAAAAGACGACATTACCGAGCTGTGTAATGGGGCGACCTGACCCTCAGAGACTGCGAAGGGAAATCTCAGGGGCTCTGCTCACCTGGCCCCAGGGCTGTGTCCTCAAGACAGGCCTGTGGGAGAAGGAAAATCGCCAGAGAGAGGAGTGGGGCCCAGTGTGGATTTTTGGGCTGTGGCAGGGAATTTAGGTCCTGAGACTGGAGCCCTAAAGACGGAGTGGGTGAAGGCTCCCCTCTGCTTTCAGGCTGAAGGAATCCTGGGCTCGTCAGTCTGTCCAGGGGGGGTCACATTGCTCACAGGCAAAGAGAGGAGGAGAACTGCCACCAGAAGGACACATGCAGATCTTGGAGAAAAAGAAAGAGAAAAGAGACCAGCAGCAGGTGAAGGTGGCTGAGTGGGGGATTCCCTTGTGTGTGTGACGGAGCACTTGGGAAGCTGTGTCCATTCAAAACACTGAGCTTTAATATGGAGGAAGGCCGGACTTCTGTGACTCGGTAAAGGATTTAGGTGTCATAATGGACATACAACTCAGCATGAAATCCCCGTGCGATGCTGTGGCCACCCTTGGACGCACAGACAGGAGAATAGTGACTAGAAATAGGGCACCAGAGATATCTCTGTATACCACCATGGTCAGACCAACACCGGAATCTTGCATACAGTTGTGTTGGCCGCATTTTAAGACGAAGAATGAAAAATTGGACAGGGGGCAGAGAACCCCCCCCCAAAAAAAAAAAAAGGAGCTGAAAAGTTGCCTTTCAGTGCGAGACAAGAGCTGAATCTGTTCAGTTTCTCACAAAGAAGACCAAGAGGTCACTTGATGACAGTGCGTCAATCCCCTCACAAAGAGAAACCTGGGTACGAAAGGGCTCTTTAACCGAGCAGCGAAAGGCAGAACAAGAACCAATGGCTGGAAGTTCATGCCAGAGAAACTAACATTAGAAATTTGGGACACATTTGAAATCGGGTGATTAAACATTGGAACAAGGTACCCAGGGCAATGATGGATTCTCCACTCCACGTGGAGGTGGCAGGAGGGGGTGCTGAAGCAAGTGCTCTCAGGTGATATAGAAAACGATTTCTCTCCGGTGCTTGGCCGGTGGGCCTTGCTCACATGCTCAGGGTCTCACTGATCTCCATTTTTGGGGGTTAGGAAGGAATTTCCCCCAGGTCAGATTGGCAGGGATGTTGGAGTTTTTGCCGTCCTTTGTGGCAAGAGGCACAAGTCACTTGCCCGGATCAGCTGGGTGTCATGTGTCTGGGGGTCACACTGGATTATTTTGTTGTCTTGACTGGCCTGAAAATCTAGACCTGGATGTTCTGGCTCCAATGTTGCAGTGTCTGACCCGTGGTCACCCCAGCTCCCAGATGCCTCTTCCCAGTCGAATCCCCAGCCAGTCTTCAGAGGACGGCAGCTGCCGCGCAAGGCAATCGGGGCTGGTGGGAGTGACTCTGGGGCAGTCACTAGCCACAGAAAACAGACCCTCTCCCAACACCCCGACTGCTGGCCCTCAGGTCTCTGGCAGTACAGGAGACGGGCCAGGCCCCAGTGGGAGGAATGAGGGGGATGGAAACCCCCAGGATGGGGAGTTGTGTGTTTCAGCCATGTTGGTGTGTGGGTCTCACTCAGACCCATGCACTGTACCCACACGCAGAGCCAGTTCAGATTGTAAAACCCCACACCCACGAGGGACGTGTTCATCTCAGCACAAGTTCGGCTTTAACCTGTTAGAAATAACCTTGGAGTTATTGTGGGGTCTCAGGGCCAGAGGACACCAGACCCCGAGCTGTCAGTGGAGAGCCAGCTGACCCGTCAGCAAGGCCTTGTGCATGCTGGCCCTGGTGGGGGAGGAGGGGAGGCAAACACATGGCTAAGGGAAAGGGGAAGGCCACACACACAGCCGGAGCGCTCACCCCTCCTGCACCCCTGCCCCAGCCTGGAGCCCCATCCCGCACCCTGAACCCCTCATTTCTGGCCCCACCCCAGAGCCCAACGCCCCCCATTAGAGCCCTCACCCCCTCCTGCATCCCACCCCCCTACCCCAGCCCAGTGATAGCGAGTGAGGGTGGGGGAGAGCGAGCCACCAAGGGAGGGGAATGGAGTGAACCGGGGGCGGGGCCTCGGGGAAGGGGCGGGGCAGGACCTGAGGGGAAGGGGCGGGGCTAGGGCCTGCGCTTTCGTGCAGAAGGTTGGTAACCGGACATCAGGTGTAGCATAGATGCTGCCTTTGGTTTTGCCAGTGGGTGCCCCATCCCGGCTCCGCCCTCTCCCCCAAGGCCCCAGCCCCAACTCACCCCACCCCTTTCTGCCCCCTCCCCCTGGTTCCCCTCCCCTGAGGGTCTCCCACTCACTCCTTCCTGCCCCCTTCCTGCCTCCCCCCAACTGCCAGTTTTCAGCCTATTTATGCAATTTTCATGTTCTACTGATTATTGTCATTGGGTTCTTAATGCCATCATTAAAATAGTAACGAACTACGTAAGGGCATGATCAGGAGTTACAGGGTTTTAAAATGATTACACTCAGCTCCAGGTGTCTTCACTAACAGCCCAGGGGAAAGACGCGAGGTTCGCTCCACTTCACCCTACCTGCCTGGGGCCTCTGGCAGCTGTGGGCCAGTGACGGCTGCGGGAAGGTGGCAGCTGCGAGGGACAAGCCATGGGCAGTCTTTCCCCTCCCCCTGCCCCTCTCACCCCGGTGGGTGCTGTGCACCCCTCTTCTTCCCCCTGGTGCTCCAGCCCCAGAGCACCCAGAGTCGGCGCCTCTGCCCAGATTAGGATCAGCTGCCTCGGGGCAGGTCTGGAGTCACCCCCCTGAGTGTGCGGCCGGCCAGAGTCCCGCGGAGCCGCCAACCGGGAGCTGCCTGAGCCGAGCGCTCTCGGACTGGACCCCGAACCTCCGACTGCCCCCCCGCCCCCGGTCAGCCCCCCCCCCGGAGCCGGCGCCCCACAACCCCCCCCCACAACCTCCCCGGAGCCGGCGCCCCCCTGCCCGCCCCCCCAAACCCCTGCCCCAGGGACGGGGAGGGGGAGCCGCCGGGGCGGGGCCTCGGAGCGCCCCCAGCCCCCCCCACTGGGGTCAGACACCGGCTGCGGCCCGGGCAGGAAGGGGAACGGGGCTCCGCGCGGCCCCGGGAGAGGCGCCACGCGCCGGGCTGGCCCCGGACCCTTCTCCCAGCGGCCAGGGCGGGGACGGCCACGGTCTGTCTGGGCTTTCGGCATCAGACATCCCTGCTCAAAGCGGAAGTTGCGGCCACAGGAAGTGAGGGACTGCTCTCAGGACTCCATTAGGAGAAGGTCAGGAGCCCCCACGGGGCGGGCGGAGGGTGACGTGGGCGGAGCGTGTCCATCTCCCGTCCTCAGCCACGTGTCGCCCGCGCGCCACAAGCAGCGCGGCCTCGCCCCGGTGCGCGTCTGCGTCCCCGACCCCTCCCCCTCGCGCGCTCCCTCAGCCCCCCCCAACGTCTCCCACAGTCACCCCCCGCCAGCCATTG
>NC_051251.2:78094844-78153550 GCF_015237465.2 Chelonia mydas | reverse complement strand
GCAGTCTCTGGGTGTGTAAAATGGTGTTTGCCCCTGCCAAATTTTCGTAAAAGAAGGGAAGAAAGGCATGTACATTTTGTGTTATCTATAAGGTGGCCATCTTGGACTTGGCAAAAGAATATGGTGACCTTTTGCCATTGGCTATATTAGTTTGGGTTGGGAAGCACACTCCCACGCACGGATTGAATCCGCGTAGACAGGGTCTAACATCCAGGCAGAGACGACGCAAAGAGGGATAGAGAGGGTTTTTAGTTAGGTCTACTCACCCATTCCTGTGTCCATCATGGAGTCCCTCCCTGATGTCCAATGTCAAGATAGCAGAAGCTGTCCATCGCTCTCCCTGCAAGAGAAGGTAGAAAGCACATCAACATTACCTCGTGGGTGTAATTGTTTGTGAGAGTGGAGCATTTCCAGAGTTAAAGTTTTGTTACTCCACCCCTTCTCTAGCCTATCCTAGTCCTTTCCCCCATAGTAAATAAAGTCTTGTTTGTGTGGTTACCACTGTGTGGCCTTATTTTCGTGTGCTAAGGCAAGCTCTGCTAGATGAGTTTACAGAGGGGACTATGTGGGAAGAATTTACTGTAAGATTCCCCGCGTCTTCTGAATGGGGTTTGGGTTCTGCCCTCTTTAAAGGAAGGAAAAATCCTTACAGGTGATCCTAGGGGGCTGAAACCCACTGTGATGAGTTAGTAATCTGTCCTATTCACCATGATGTTTGTGACCCTGTATATCCTAGGGAAGTAGCCCATGGGTCATTATGCATCTATTGATTTAAAATGGACGCTTGTGGTGTACAGACAAAGAAGGACAACTTTTCAAATCCAATGTGCACAGAGATTGTATGGACACTTAAAGTATTGAATACAATGCTTTTATCTTTAATCTGCTCATTAATCAAAGACAAAGGAGCAGGATTGGGAGGTTAGGCACTGACTTCCCCAGAATCATTCCTCTCCTACAGGGGTGGCAAGTTTGTAGAACTTTTGGTGGTGCCCAGAACACTCAGAGCCTGCCCCCGCCCTCCAAACTCCACCCCCAACCTGCCGAAGGCTCTGTGAGGGAGTTCGGGTTGGGGGAGGAGGTCTGGGGTGCAGGCCCTGGGTTGGGGCAGGGAATTGGGGTGTAGGACGGTTGAGAGGTTGGGCTGTAGGATGGAGTCTGGGGTGCAAGCTCTGGGATGGAGTTTGGGTGCTGGGTGCAGGCTCCGGGCTGGGGCACAGGGTGGGGGTGCAGGATGGGTGGAGGGGTGCAGGGTCTGGGAGGGAGTTTGGGGATGGGAGGGGCTGCGGAGGGAGGGGATGCAGGCTCTGGAATGGAGTTTAGTTGTAGCCTCTGGGCTGGGGTAACGGGTGGGGGTGTAGGAGGGAGTTTGGGTACAGGCTCTGGGAGGGAGTTTGGGCGCAGGAGGGGGGTGTGAGAAGGGGGTGGGGGTGCAGGCTGTGGGATGGAGCTTGGGTGCTGGGTGCAGGCTCTGGACTGGGGCAGGGCCTGGGGGTGCAGAAGGGAGTGAGGGATGCAGGCTCTGGGACGGAGTTGGGGTGCAGGCTCTAGGCTGGGGGTGCAGGCTCTGGGTGGGAGTTTGGGGGCCAGAGAGGGGTGTGGGCTCTGGGAGGGGGTGATGGGTGCTCGGGGGGAGGGGACTGCCATCACATGTGTCTTCCTTCCTCCCCTGCTCCCCCTCCTCATAGCCTCACTGGGGCGGGGGACAGGGCTGCCCCTTGCCCAGTGTTTGCAGGAGGGGTGGGTGGGTGGATCAGAGGGTCAAACACTCACCGAAGCCCCAGCGGCTGCTCAGGTGAGTCAAGCGGGTCCACTCCAGATGTCTCCCGCCAGAAGCCCCCTCGGCGTCTGGTGCCGGGAGAGGGGAGGGGGGGCTGCCAAGCATGTGTGTGCCCCCTCCCGCTCCCCCTTCCCAGGTGCTCTTGTGCGGTGCTGGGGCTGCCGGCAGCGGAGGCCAGGGCGAGCCGTGCCGCTTTCACTCAGACAGGGGGCTCCGGGGGCCGGGGGGGGGGCAGGTGGGGGCTGGGGGAGAATGCTCTGGACCAGGGGCCGCTCCAGGCAGGGCCGGGGGAGAGACCCAGATCCAAACATTGTTGGAGCAGGGCCCCAAGCCCTGAATATTGCTGAAGCCCGAGCTCCACAAGGGACTATAACTCGCTGCCCCTGCTCTCCTAGGAATTCCCATGATAAATCTCCTGTCAAGGAAGAGCCTGAGGAATTGTGATCAGGGGAACTACCCAGAGCACCAGACAAATCAGGGCCCTGAGCTGAGAAAAACCAAGCCTCAGCCAGTTCACAGTAATTCAGTTGTCCTCAGCACAGACACCCCTGAAGCACCCGAGGATTACTTGAAAGGCTTTGAGAGGCTTGGCTCTGCAGAGCGAGAGATGAAGCCTATTACTGCAGGGAAATCAATGACAGAGTAGACACGGGATGGAAAGATACGGGGACACAAATTTCTCTGGTTTAGTCGAGTGTGTTTCCAAAATCTGACGCCTTGCCTGCTGCAATGGCAGAGCTTGTGTTAAGAAGACAGTCTAGGAGTATTGTACCTTTAGCCATGGTGCACAAAGAAGAAGATGGTTTACAAAGTGATTGACAAGTGGGGGCGCTGGACGACATCCCCACTGAGATGCTTATTGGGAATTCTTTTTTGTTGTGACTAAGGGTGTGGATGTGGTCACTTGCAGCCAAAGTGCATCTTTGTGTTGAGATCCCAGAGAGAAGGGGGGAAATCCCAGGCTACTCAGAGCGACAGAGAAAGTCTCTTTGACTCCCCGGCAGTAGAGAGAAGCAGCGTGTCTCCAGCAGCAAAGGGAGGTGGGGAGATGAACTCCTGCAGCGCAGCAGAAGGCAGCCTGCCCAGTGCCCTCAGAGACAAAGGGGTGGAAGAGGTGCCTGCCACCGAACAAGCTGCTCCAATTGTTCACAGCCAGAGTTTTGCAGTTGAGGAACGCATAGCCCTGGCCCAAGAGAGCACCAGGGATGGCGGCTTAGCGGGGCCCCAGGAAAGGAAAACAGGGAAAGGCCTTTGGAAGAAGATGGAAAATTGTCTAGGAAAGCTCCAGTGGGAGAGAACCAAGGCCCTGACCAACCCTCTCAGCAAGTGAGTGTGCCCAGCCAGCACCCTGGCGAGTCATGTTGTGAGCACAGGAATGTCCTCATGCTGGTCACTTGGGGATGGACGCTCCACACAGAGGGGCTGACTCAGCCTCTACTTCCCCCCACCCCGCCCCACTCCGCCAGGCAAGCAGCCTGGAATTCAGACTCAGAGAGTGAACTGTGTCGCTGACCTTTCAGAGGAAAGCAGTCACACACGCAACCCCTCGGGGGCATGGGGTGGTGGCAGACGGGCTCTCCCTCCAGGCCCCAGTCCTGGTTTACCCTGCTGGGCTCAGGCACATATGATCCCCAGTCTAAGCAGGGGTTGGGATTCACCAGGGCATCCATTTTGACACACTTGTGGAAAAGGACGGTATCTCTTTAAGGCAAAATTCAGCCCCTGCCTCTGTAACAGCCAAGGATTTGAATCCAAGGAGCCTTCGGGCTGAACAGGCATCTGTGCGAAGATGGAAATGACCCGGCTGGCTGGGGCTGGGGGGTGTCTTCCCCTTGCCTGGCAGCACAAAGGAAGCAGCAGAAAGAATGCTGCTGGTATCAGGGACACCTGGACAGAGGGAGGATTTTCTTAACCCACAGAGCCCACGTCACAGCCCTTCAGGAAAGGGGGCTGGAGAAGGACTCAGTCCCGGGGGTGAGGGCATCAGGTTGACCCCAAGAGGGGAGATGGGCTTCTTGCATATGTGCAGCCCTGGGGCTGGGAGACAGCTCCAGACAGGGCCTGCCAATGTGCAGGAACACCCTGCATCCTCTCCTCACCAGAGTCTGCAACACCCAGGGCCATCCCTTACCTGCTGTCCCGGTGGTGCCCCAAATTATGGTGACGTGAATATGCAGACGCTGGGAGGAGAGGTTACCTGGTTAATGCCACCAGGGCCATCCCTAGAGGGGGTGCGGGGCCTGTGATAACCCCCACTCCATGCCAGACCCTGCCCCTGCCTCTTCCTGCCCCTGCTCCACCCCACCCCAACCCTCCCCAAGCTTCTGCCCCTGCTCTGCCCCCGCCCCACCCCTTCCCACCCCTGCTCTGCCCCCATTCCACCCTTCCCCCAAGCCCCCTTCTCCGAGCGATGCTGGGAGACGGCGGACTGGAGCAGGCTGGGGCCGGGTCACCCTGCTTCCCGCTGGTGACTGCGGGGTCAGGCCCGACCCTTGCTCCTGGTGCCAGGCCCCCGCTAACCCTCCGGGCTGTCCTGGGCCCCACGCTTCCACTAAGGTGCGTATTCTGCTGCTCTCCTTTCTTCCTTGTGTCAGGATTCTGAACGCGACCATCTCATGGTCACTGCCTCCCAGGTTCCCATCCACTTTTGCTTCCCCTACTAATTCTTCCCGGTTTGTGAGCAGCAGGTCAAGAAGAGCTCTGCCCCTAGTTGGTTCCTCCAGCACTTGCACCAGGAAATTGTCCCCTACATTTTCCAAAAACTTCCTGGATTCTCTGTGCACTGCTGAGTTGCTCTCCCAGCAGATATTAGGGTGATTGAAGTCCCCCATGAGAACCAGGCCCTGTGATCTAGTAACTTCATTTAGATGCCTGAAGAAAGCCTCGTACACCTCATCCCCCTGGTCCGGTGGTCTATCGCAGACTCTCACCACAACATCACCCTTGTTGCTCACACTTCTAAACTTAATCCAGAGACTCTCAGGTTTTTCTGCAGGTTCATACCGGAGCTCTGAGCAGTCATACTGCTCTCTTACATACAGTGCAACTCCCCCACCTTTTCTGCCCTGCCTGTCCTTCCTGAACAGTTTATATCCATCCATGACAGTACTCCAATCATGTGAGTTATCCCACCAAGTCTCTGTTATTCCAATCACGTCATAATTCCTTGACTGTGCCAGGACTTCCACTTCTCCCTGCTCGTTTCCCAGGCTTCTTGCATTTGTGTATAGGCACTTGAGATAACTCGCTGATCGTCCTGCTTTCTCAGTATGAGGCAGGAGCCCTCCCCTCTCACTCTCTCCTGTTCTTGCTTCTTCCTGGTATCCCACTTCCCCACTTACCTCAGGGCTTTGGTCTCCTTCCCCGGTGAACCTAGTTTAAAGCCCTCCTCACTAGGTTAGCCAGCCTGCTTGCATAGATGCTCTTCCTCCTCTTCGTTAGGTGGAGCCCATCTCCGCCTAGCACTCCTCCTTCTTGGACACCATCCTATGGTCAAAGAATCCAAAGCCTTCTCTCCGACACCACCTGCGTAGCCATTCGTTGACTTCCACGATTCGATGGTCTCTACCCAGGTCTATTCCTTCCACAGGGAGGATGGACGAGAAGACCACTTGCGCGTCAAACTCCTTTATCCTTCTTCCCAGAGCCACGTAGTCTGCAGTGATCCGCTCAAGGTCATTCTTGGCAGTATCATTGGTGCCCACGTGGAGAAGCAGGAAGGGGCAGCGATCCTAGGGCTTGATGAGTCTCGGCAGTCTCTCCGTCACATCGTGAATCCTGGCTCCTGTCAAGCAGCAGACTTCTCGGTTTTTCCGGTCGGGAGGACAGATAGATGACTCAGTCCCCCTGAGGAGAGAGTCCCTGACCACCACCACCTGCCTCCTTCTCTTGGGAGCGGTGGTCGTAGAACCCCCAACCCTAGGACAGTGCATCTCATGCCTTCCAATCAGCGGAGTCTCCTTCTGCTCCCTTCTCTCAGATGTATCATCTAGTCCACTCTCCGCGTTAGTACCTCTGGAGAGAACATGAAAACGGTTGCTCACCTGTATCTGCGTTGCTGGTACATGGACGCTCCCCTTTCTTTTTCTGGAGGTCACATGCTACCAGTTTTCTTCACCATCCTCCTGTCCCCGCTGCGCAGCCTGCTCTGAATCTTCAAAACGTTGTGTCCGTAGAAGCATATCCTGACGTCTGTCCAGGAAATCTTCCGTTTCTCTTACCCAACACAGGGTCGATACTTATTTCTCCAGACCTTGAACCTTCTCTTTCAATATGGATACCAGCTTGCACTTTGTACAGACAAAGTCACTTCTGTCCTGTGGAAGAAATACAAACATGGCACTAACTGTGCAGGTCACAACAGCTGAACGCTCACCATCGATATTACCTTCCATCATTTCTATATACCTGGAAAGTAGTCCATGATAACCAGGTAATAATATCCTTTGAATTTGCATAAATCTGCAGCCAGTCTATTCCAAGACTAGTCTCTCTGATAGGGATTTTTGTACACGGTTTCTGTATTGTCTCCACTTGATTTAGACTGGATCTCCATTCAAAAGTTAAGTATCATTAAATCCTCCATTGAGTTCTTTCTCATTGGGCTCATCCTGACTGCCAAAGTGCAGCTGAGAAGGTTCTTGGTCTTCAGTCTGTTGAACACATTCACTCTGAACGCATAGCCTTTGTCTTTGTAAATTGTTTCTGTGGTGAACTAGTCCACGCAGTTCAGGATCCCTCCAGAGCTAGTCAGAGCTGTGTCAGCTGACTTCAGCTCTGGGAGGGGCTGAATGTAAGTCCCTTCTGAAATGGCTGTGACATCAGCTTCTGAATCAATTTTGAAGTCAATAGTCTTGCTATAAATATCCAGTTTTACTCTCCAGGCAGATTCTGTGTTGTCACAAGTGAAAGATCCCAGAAACAATGGCTCTTGATTCTCTGTAATATTAGTCAAACCTCTGACTGCACTGGTGCAGGAAGCAGCTGCAAAATTGTTAATATTTTGTGCATTTATTACACCTTCCACCTCTGGGTTGATATGCATCTCTCAGGCTATGACTTTTACCGCACCTTGTACATGTAGGCTGGAATTTGTCCCTCTTAGTTGGAAGTTCTGTCTCCTTGCCTCTGGCATTTTATGATAGACTTTTAGCATTCAAGTTTCTGTTTGCAGCTTCTAAGCTAGTTTTGGGGGTTTCAAGTTTGTCCTGCCTTTTGTTCTGCTGCTTGATTAGTTGAGAAAGCTTTGCTTCCTGTACAGCTGTGGCTAGGATTAAATCTCTCTTCCGCTGTAGCTGCTGTGAAAGGTTTTTATTTGTTAACCCAATAACCAGCATATCGCTGATATTTTCATGTTGTACAGTTTCAAGATGACAGTTTTCAGCCAACGTATGCCGAACTCTTATAAAACAATCAATATTGTCCCCTGGTGCTTGAATTCTCTGGTGGAAACATGCTCTTTCATAAATCATGTTTCTCTGCAGTATAAAGTATGCAGCAAAGATAGACAGAACCCTTTCGTAGTCATCTTTGTGACTGTTTTCAGTAAAGTCAAAGGATTTAAGGCTACGTTCTGCCTGCTTCTCCATAGCATAAATTAAAGAAGATACTTGTATAGGTCCAGTTTCCTTGTGGAGTTTGTTTCAATGTACAATCTTGCAAAATATGTTTCTAGTCTGTCCATTCTGAAGGTTTGTCAAAGCTGAAGTTCTCTGGGGCATTTAAAAGGGGCATGCTGATGAGATCCTGCAACCTTTGTTGGTTTTTTTCCCTTCTATTTACATGTCTGTTGCTTTCTTCCTTCAGTTTCCGTTCTCCTCTGGCACTAGTTTATTTCTGACCCCGTAACAGGCATCTATCCCAGATATGGACTGGCTACAGAGGTTCCTTCTAAGACAGATACCCTCACACGAGATGTGTTCAGTATAAGGGCATGTCTACACTACGAAATTAGGTTGATTTTATAGAAGACAATCTTTAGCAACTGATTTTATACAGCCAATCGTGCATGATCCCACTAAGCGCATTAGGTTGGTGGAGTGCGTCCTCAATAACGTGGCTAGTATCGACTCACAGAGTGGTGCACCATGGGTAGCTATCCCACAGTCCCCGCTGCCCACTGGAATTCTGGGTTAAGCTCCCAATGCCTGATGGAGCAAAAACATTGTCGCGGGTGGTTTTGGGTACATGTTAGTCTCCTCTCCCGCCTTCCTCCCTCCTAGAGAGCAATGGCAAACAATCGTTTTGCTCCTTTTATCCTGGGTTCTCCGTGCAGATGCCTTAGCACAGCAAGCATGGAGCCCGCTCAGCTGCACACTGCTTTTGTGAGCATTGCAAACACCTCGCACATTACCCTGCAGTACGTGCAGAGCCTAGCTAGGAGCCGCCACCACGAGGAAGATTGTGACGAGGACATGGACACAGACGTTCCTGAAAGCACGGGATGTGACAATTGGCATATCATGGTGGCATTGGGGCATGTTGATACAGTGGAACGGTGATTCTGGGCCTGGCAAACAAGCACAGACAGGTGGGACCGCATAGTGTTGCAGGTCTGGGATGATTCCTAATGGCTGCGAAACTTTCGCATGCATAAGGCCACTTTCATGGAACTTTGTGAGTTGCTTTCCCCCGCCCTGAAGTGCAGGAATACCAAGATGAGAGCTGCCCTGACAGTTGAGAAGTGAGTGGCAATAGCCGTGTGGAAGCTTGTAACGCCTGACTGCTACCGGTCAGTCGGGAACCAATTCAGAGTGGGCAAATCTACTGTGGGGGCTGCTGTATGGCACCATAGTAAAAACTGAAAAATGTTTCACAACCATTTTATTAGATTTAACTCATGTTTTAAAATCATCACACAAATTAAAGTTGACTACTCAAGCCTTCTATGAAGCACTATACCTACATCCTTCTTGGCTTCTTGTAATTTTGCACAACTCTGTTAATGAATTTCTTGAGTGCAGTGAGTGACTTCTCATGTTTCCAGTACTTCCAGTCCCTCACGATATGCTCATGATCAGGCAGAATGTGACTCCTTTCAGAACACAAAATTCTATTCAATGAGGGAAAATAACATTCAACTGTAGCTCTTGTGACTGGGAGTAGCAAGAGATGAATTCCTACTTCTTTCACCCCGGGAAACATAGCACAAAAAGTGGGTCAAACCACTAGTGATGATAAAGAAGAAGTTGAAGTCAAATCTTAATTTGTTTGTCATATGATATTCCAGTCTGTGTTCAAATTCTCTGTTCTGTCCTGGGCACATGGCAGCCCCATTGCTGGTAGTGCCTCGCTCCACTCAACTGTGAGCATTTTATAAGACAGGCACCTGTAAAAGCTATGTAGAGGTTGAGTAGAATCCAGAAGTCACTGTTGTAGATTCGTAAAAATCAAGTCTGTGTACTATTTCAGCTGGTTTAACAAATACTTTCTGTCCTCTTCACTTAGGAAGACTTCACTTAAGTGCCTTTATAAGTCAACTTCTAGACTGAAGTCTTTGCTTCTGCCAATAGGTTTTCAATTAATATCTCTCTGATTGAATCAAATGTAGCTTCTATTGCTGGACAGAGATCTAGTACTGTTGTAGGAGATGCCTGGATGGCATTGTTTAATGACCAAAGTGGTTGCAACAGTAGACTTACAAGAGATGCAGATGATGTGTCTTCTCTAATCTGAACATCTAGAAATGCATCCATTGGCCTACCACTGACGTTAAGATAAGATAGGCAATGACTTAAAACTTGAACCCATTTCCATCGGTGCGTTCATCAGCCATGTGAGCACATTTTCTGAATGCAGGGAGAGAGTCCTTCACTTTTTCAACTGCTGAGTCTCTCACTGTTGCACCACGTGCTTCTAGCCAGTCAGCTGAGTTTCTTGCAGAAAGATAGTGAGCATTTGCTGGTCTTGGTCAAAACCAGTGGCCAGCTTCAGAATTAACAAGTGACAATGCACTTAACATTGGCCTCCAGTTTCTAGTTTGTGGTATCTCTTGCTTAAATAGGAAGTATGATGTGACAGCCATGTTTGTTCACATAAACTATGTTGTGTCTCCAGCGTTCTTAACAGCCTCATTAAGTACTTTTAAAATTGGCTTTGACTGTGACTGGCTTATAAGGCTTTCGGTGTGTCGTTGCAGTCCAGAGGCTTGGTCTTTTGCAGCCTTTTCATGTAGGTTGATGGCCTTGGCTTTGTTGAACAGTCTGTCAAACTAAACTCCTCCACTTTTATTATATACGGTACATCCATGGTATGCCCACATTTTTAACACTGCATGTAGCTCTGGTTGCACCAGCTCAGTAAAGAAATACTAGAATTGGAAAAGGTACAGAGAAGGGCAACAGAAATGATTAGGGTTTTGGAACAGATTCCATCTGAGGAGAGATTAAAAAGACTGGGAATTTTCAGTTTAGAAAAGAGGTGCCTAACGGGGAAGATGATAGAGCTCTATAAAATCTTGCCTGGTGTGGAGGAAGTGAATAAGGAAGTGTTATTTACACCTTCACATAGCACAAGAACTAGGGGTCATCAAATGAAATTAACAGGCAGCAGGTTTAAAACAAACAAAAGGAAATATTTCTTCACACAACGCACAAACTCTGGAACTTTTTTGCCGAGGGATGTTGTGAAGGCCAAAGCTATAACAGGGTTCCAAAAAGAACTAGATCAGTTTTTTGGGGTTAGGTCCTTCAATGGCTATTAGCCAGGATGGCCAGGGATGCAGCCCCATGCTCTGAGTGTCCCTAGCTGCTGTTGCCAGATGCTGGGAATGGGCAATAGAGGATGGATCCCTTGACGATTACCTGCTCTGTTCATTCCCTTTGAAGCACCCGGCATTGGCCCCAGTCAGAAGACAGGATGCTGGGCTAGATGGACCATTGGTCTGACTCAGTATTGCTGTTCTTGTGTGCTTTATGGGCTTAACTGAATAATCACAAATCAAGTTGATTGTATTAAAGACCCTGGCACTTAAAGAGACTTACCATGCAATTGGGTGAAAGTTCATCAGGATACCTTTCTTCTCATACATCAGTTCACAAAGGATGATATTTTTGTGTCATGTGAGATTTAGACCACAAAGAAAATAAAGCTGTTTTAGGAAATTCATCCCAATTGCTCTGGGTTCAGTCCACCATTTTCTGGAATGCTCTGTAAAAATTGTGATTGATTCGTCTATTTTCTTGAAATTAATAATTGAAGCTACTTACTTGAAGAGATAGTTGAGCAGGTCATGAGGGGAAGCACACCACCTGGCATTACGTCGACTACGTTTTTGTTTTAACCTGGATGCAGCATTAACACTTTTAATGTAGTTTAGTTTTGAAGATTTATTCACAATATTCAATTTAGGGCAGAGTGCACTCTCCTCACTTTGATTATTTGAAAATAAAGACTTAAAATTATCTTTAGATGGATTCATTTGGGTTTTCTTCCAACTTGCAGGTTTCTAGGTGGCATGGGCTGGTGAAGCTACTTGTTATTCCCAGGCTTTCACACAGGGAAAGGTTAAGCTAAAAATAAATATTTTTTCCTTAAAATTTCATTCAGAAATACCTGTGCTCCTTTCCCTATTGCACACTGAAATTATGTGTAATTACTAGGGTTTCTTATCCAATCTTATTGCATTACAGCTGGGAGTGGGGATGTAACAAAGTGGGAAGGGGAGAGAGACCTCAAGGAAGAAGAGCCTCTGGATGGTGTGATGGATTTGGTCACAGAGATCCCTTTGAAACTGTCACTTGATGCGCTGGGGTACCACTGAGAATAACCCCCCTGCCCAAATGGGCGCCCCTCAACTCTGTCTTGCTAGCTAGACACTCCAGTTTAGCTCCAGCACATACTCAGAGAATGGGTCACACCCCTCTGCAGTTCCTTAGACCCTGAGATTCACTGAGCCATGGGGCTTTTCAGTTCACAGGGACTGTTCCAGCACCGAGTGTACTGCCTTTCTGGGAGCCTGAACCCTAGATAAATCTGCCTTACTCTGTATAAAGCTTATACAGGGTAAACTCATAAGTGTCCGCCCTCTTTATCACTGAAAGAGAGATACGTGCATCTATTTGAGCACCCCACCCCACCCCGTAACAATGACTTACACTGGGTTTATCAATAAACAAAAGCGATTTTGTTAAGTATACAAAATAGGATTTAAGTGGTTTTAAGTAATAACAGACAGAACAAAGTCACAAACCAAAATAAAACAAAACCTGCAAGCCGAAGGTTAATACACTAAGGGTATGTCTACACTGCACCGTTGTCACCAAAACTTTTGTCTTTTGCGGATACTTAAAAAAGCCCCCCTGTGAAAGACAGAAGTTTGGCCACCACAAGCGGCGGTGGGAACGCTCTCCTGCCGACAAAGCTTATGCCGCTCGCGGGGCTGGAAGTGTTTTGTCGGCAAAAGTGCCATCAAAATACCGCAAAAGAGTGTTCACACAGGGTGACTTTTAGCGACAAGGCTGTGTCGACCCAGCCTTGTCGCTAAGAGCTGCACAGTGTAGACAAGCCCTTAAGAAATCAGTTACAGATGATAACTTCTCGATGTTATTTCAGGTAAAATCCTTCTCAGGTCAGTTGCCTTTTCTGACCTGGGTCCAGCCTGTTCTCTCCCATCCCTGTGGTCACAATCCAGGTGCTTTCAAGTATCTCTGTGAGGTGGGGAGGCCATCTCTTAAGCCAGCTGAAGACCCTCATTGTTTACTTCCCCCACCTTACATAGAATTTCCCTAAGGTGGGAAACCCTTGTTTGAAATCCCACCCCCCTGTGGAAAAGTACCAAATTCAAGATGGATTTCAGTGTCAGGTGACATGGTCACATGTCTCTGTAAGACCCCGGTCTCCATTCTTCCTGGGCTGGCCCACATGTACACCAGAAGGTTTGCAGGTAAACAAAGCCATTTGCAGCCAATTGTCCTGGTAAATGGGAGCCATCAAGTTCCTAAAGTATCACTAATGGCCCTTACTTAGCATAATTACAATAGGATCTCAGATTTATACTTCATATTCCTAACTTTAAATATAGGAATGGTACATACATACAAATAGGAAAACCATATTCAGTAGATTAGAACTGTTTCAGTGATACCTTACATGGGACCTTTTGCATAAAGCATATTCCAGTTATGTCATATTCATATTCATAAGCATATTTTCATAAACCCTATGGAGTGCAACGTCACAGATGGGGGAGGAGCCCAGTGAGTGCAATGGGGCCGGTGAGTGACAGGAATGTCCTGGCATTTCCTGCCCCGGGGGCGTCTCTGCCCATGGAGAGGGGTGAAATAGCTGCATGGGGCAGAAGTGAGAGTGACTGGGCCCCACTGTATGGACACGTTGCACTGCAGCCGTGGGGGGCAGCTGGTCCCAGCGCGATGGAGGGAGGGGTGGGGAGAGCTGGGGAAGGGGATTCAGTAGCTGGGCAGGGGAAGGGGAGTGAGAGCCCAGCCCCAGGGCTGTGTGAGCGATGGGCCTAGGCTGGGTGAATGTGACCTGGTTATAGGAAAGAGCCCATGCAGCTTCCCCCTTCCCATGTGTTTGCCCCACCCTGGTGCAGCATGACAAAGGAGCCTGCTGGCAAAGCGTGATCCTGGTAAGAAATACGGACAGACAGCTGGTGGCTGTTGCTGCTCCATCACGGTTTGCTGCTCCTCACCTTTCCCCACCCCCTGACCTAGTGATAGCAGATGGTGATGGACGGGACCATCCACTCCTGTTAGAATTTCTACCCCTGTAACATATGGAGGGAAAGAAAAAAGAGAGTGTTCTAATTTAGAAAACGTTATTAGAGTTACAAGGTGTAAACACAAGAATGTTTTATGTTATAGTTCAACAGTGTTTCAAAAAATGCCTCTAAACATATTTTTAGACATGTAATTATTAACATTTACTTTGAGTCTTACCTGTACCTTGAAGTTTAACTTCTCTAAATATTATTCTTTTGCATTTCAATTGTCATTTCAAGAAATCCAAAATCAGTAGTGACCTCATCAGGCACCTGTGACATTATATGACTAAAATATGACCATATAGATCTTTGTTGCTACCACTGTTATATAATTGCAAGAAATCTTATATAAAGTGTGCCATGTGTGATTATTCCCTTCTATTCGGCACTGGTGAGGCCACATCTGGAGTATTGCCTCCCGTTTTGGGCTCCCCACTACAGAAGGGATGTGGACAAATTGGAGAGAGTCCAGCAGAGGGCAATGAAAATGATTAGGGGGCTGGGGCACATGACTTATGAGAAGAAGCTGAGGGAACTGTAAAGTAAACAAGTAAACAAACAAGTAAACAAGTAAAGCTCCTCCCCTCCCTAGCTGGTCCATGTCAGTTTAATAGCATAAACCTCACTGACCTGGGCAGTGGCTGAAAGTCCATGTGTGGCCGCTCACGGGCCTGGTGGAAGGGGCTGGGGTCTCAGCCTGGTCCCTAGTGGGGCAGGTGTCCCTGTCACACACAAACATAACCAGTGAAGTCTGCCCTGCACCCTTTGTCATTAGCCTCAGGAGGGAAGCCAAGGACTCGATGGAGCTCCTCTCTCTCTCTGAGGTCAGGGCTGAGCCCCGTGGAAGTGGGCATGGGTGGGTGAGTGGATGCTGGGGCTCCTGCCCTGTACAGGCTGTGGGATAAGCAAAGAACTCCAGTCCACAAGGCTCTCAGTTCACTTGTCCAGTCTGGCTGAGGAAGGTAATCTGGGGACCCATTGTGGGGGCCTGGAAGAGGCCACCTGGGATGAGCAGCAGAAATTCAATTGTGCTGGGGAAGCTGTGATCACTATAGATGCCGCTGGGGATGTGACTAGTTCCTGGGTACAATGATGCAGCAATTTGGCAACACGGTTAATAGAGATATTGTGGCATCTGAGCTGAGGAAAGCAGAGATGCTGCTTTAACTTCCCCCAGCCCTGCTGTTCCCTGGATGCTGTTGGCTGAAGAATTTCTTTAAGGGGAAGGAAATCACTGTGGCTGTTTTGCAGATGAATGCCCCAGCCCCACCAGAGCAGAGCTAAGGTTAAAAAAAAAAGTCATATGTATTGTGTCCTGTAATTTATGTGCTCTGACTGTAGGATGTTGAGTACTCAGCCGGTTAAATAGAAACATTGAGTTCGGCAGCTGAAGACGCCACCTTTGAACCTTGCTAAGTAAATGGTGGCTGTGTAGATAGATGTCAGCCCTTATGTCACTCCACAAATGTGAGTTATAGCTCTTAGTGCAAAACCTAGCTGAAATGCTGCTATTTATTCATTGTGTTTAATAAGGAGGAGTTTTACTCTTACACAGAACTGGAGCCCAGTCACATCCCTACCCCTCTTGCTTTCACAGGGGTCTGGCATTCAAGCCCCTGGCTTAACAAGGTCCTTTCAGCTGAGGGTGACCCCCTCATTTGGGACAGGCTAAGCACTATTCTGCTCCCCTTTACTCAAACAATAAAGACAACAACATTTCATTCAGTACTAAAGTGATTTGTAACCCAACACCAGCCAAAGTTGATCATTTTGAGCCACACTGCTCTATATGCTGGATATCTAGGCAGCGTAGGTGTGTTCATGTAAATACAGTTTGCTCCTGAAGTCTCTCCCCTTCCCAGCTAGCTGTCCAGGGACAGCTCATTCAGATCCTGCTCACATCCTACCCCCACCCACAGATAATTTGTCGTTGCAGCAAAGCCCACTCCAGATGTTATAAACTGCAGGAATTCTCATAAGTTTGTTTGTTTGCTGGTCTTATAACTTTGTCATGCCTATTGAGAGTTGGCATGGCAGGGACAGGGGCAGAGGGGACTTTTTCTTGGGCTAAGGGTGGTGAGGGTTCCCTTGAGGGTATCCCTGCTACTGGCACAGGCCCCTGCATCGTGGCTGGTGGGAATGGCAAGCAGGTGGTCGGTGGGAGTGGCCGGGCACTGAGGAACAGTAGCTGGCAAGGCGGCCTGTCATAGCCGTACAGCAAAGTGTAGCCTAGATAGAATTCCTCCTTACCTGTAAGGGGTTAAGAAGCTCAAATAACCTGGTTGGCACATGACCAAAAGGACCAATGGGGAAAGAAGATACTTTCAAATCTTGGGGGCTGGGAGGGGAGGCTTTGTTTTTGTGTGTTCTTTTGGGAAGGAGAGAAGCATCAGGTCAGAAAACTCCTTCTACTATAAACCATCCTAAAAGTCTCTCATATTACAAAAATTGTAAGTAAAAGCCAAGCAAGGCGTGTTCGATTATCTTTTGTTTTGCTTGTGAATTTTTCCTTTGCTGGAGGGAGGTTTATTCCTGTTTTTTGTAAGTTTCAAAGTTACTTTTGTTACCCTCTAAAGTAATTTTCTATCCTGATTTTACAGAGGTGATTTTTACCTTTTTTTTTTTAAACAAAATCCTTCTTTTAAGAACCTGACTGATTTCTCTATTGTCCTAAGACCCAGGGGTTTGGGTCTGTGATCACTTTGTAACCAATTGGTGAGGATATTATTCTCAAGCCTCCCCAGGAAAGGGGGTGTAAGGGCTTGGGGTAATATTTTGGGAATGGGAACTCCAGGTGGTCCTTTCCCTGATTCTTTGTTAAATCGCTTGGTGGTGGCAGCATACCCTCCAAGGGCAAAGAATTTGTGCCTTGGGGAAGTTTTAACCTAAGCTGGTAGAAATAAGCTTAGGGGGTCTTTCATGTGGGCCCCCACATCTGTACCCTAGAGTTCAGAGTGGGGAGGGAACTCTGACACAGTCAGTCAGAGCAAGTGCTCAGATGGCAGAGAAAGCCAGGTGCTTTCTTCCCTGGGTGGGAGGTGAACTCACGCAGATGCACCTCTGAACCTTGGGTCCTACTGAGGAAGGGCAACCACTGTGAGTGGAGTGGGGTGTGGTGAGGGAGCGGGGGGGGGGGGGGGGGGGCACAGTAAAGGAACTTTTGGTTGTAGAACATGAGGCAGAAGACACTGCCCCATTCAGTGGAGGTGGGCGTCCTGCTCACAGGTTTATGTTTATGATGAATCCTGCTTGCAGCATTTTCCCTAATTAATGTCGGGTGACTTCCCTCCTTTCATTAAAAGTTTCTTTATTACACTCAGACTCTGTGTTTGCGAGTGGGGAAGGATTGCCTCTAAGAGGCACCCAGGAGTGGTGTGTAATTTTTCCAGGTTATTGGGTGTGGGCTTGAGACGGTTTTGTGTTGTACTGTTGAAAAGGAACCTCTAGATATTGAACCTGGCCCTGGTTGCTGCCGACTCCACCTGGCAGAAGGGTTACACATACTTATAGCTTCCTTTCACAGGAAACAAGCTGACAGTGTCACCACCAGGTGGGCTTTTTCTTTGACTGGTGGAGAGAGAGAAGCCCATTTTGAGTCTTTGATCTCTGATCATCGCACAAAATTACCGTTCGCCTTCAAATGTGCGTGAATTAGCACTTTCCTGCTAAAGTGCTTCATTTGCATTGCATGATTATTTCTTTCTCATTTGATGGGTTATTTAGTTACAGGGGTATATACAATGTAAATGTTTTCTATTACAGTCTATCAGGATACAGATAAGTGAAAACAATGCACATAACATCCCACAGTTTTCATGAAGTTTAAACACCAAATAAATTTACAACCACTTTTGATCTATACTAATGCACAAGTGAACTGGCCTGGGGCTTTGGCATGAGTTGGCAGCTGGTCTTCCAGCATCACAGAAGCCAAGCCAAGAACAGGGACTGAGATCCCTAGTGGATTGTCACAATTGTGTGTGTTTCTTTAAAAAGAGCTGGGTTGTTTTTTTTTAAATATCACAAAACCATGTGACTTTTCTGAATTCCTCCTGTGCTCTTCCACTTTCACATTCACCCTCTCACTGCAGCAGAGAGGGGTGTATGAAATGCTGATTAAAAATCATTCAAAATTAAAGTCTGTAAGATCTGAGGAACATCAAGGAGCTGGGGGAAAACTTTAATGCCCTGAAACAAAACTGGAAATATGTAATGGAAAAAAAGCAAAAAACAAACAAAAAAAGCCCTTCTGGCTTGACTCTGAGGAAGGAGAAGCTGGGAAGTCCCCACAGACTGACTCTGCTGAGCAGTTTCTGCCAGTTTAAACAGGTAGGTGAAACACAAACACACCTCCTCTTAGCTGTATTTACATTTGTTTATTGCTGTAATTCAGGCCGCAGCATGGTCCAGCTCTGAGGACAGGCACAAGGGGCCAGGAATATCTGATAATTAACTTCAGCTCTGCCACTGTAGCGAATGGTGGTCCTGTCTCTTTACAATTCAGGTGTGATCCGGGGATTCTCACCGGGGGAAGCAGCATCCTTCCTATGTGAGAAAGCTACCTGTGATGTAAAGGGTCAGCACAGAGCCCTGAGCAACATCACTTCAGCACCCCATGGGGTGCATGGCGAAGGGAAAGAGGGATCTCTGCACCACAGGGTGCGCCTTCGTCCCCAGTTAGGCTGGCGAACTGGCTGTGAGAGTCAGGCCATGCTGGATTCCTAGGACCCAGCCCCATGATGGGGGAGGATTCCCCCTCCCCAAAGTCCTGCTCTTTAGCTGCATAGTCTGATGGGTGGAGAGTCACATGGTGAAATAAATTTCTTTACAATAATAAATATTAAAAAAATAAAATCTTGGAGAAAGTAACTCTCCTCCCTGCCCCCACTCTTGGGCCTGACCCTGCCTGCATTGATGTCAATGGGGGTTCACCACGGTCTTGAGTGAGTGAAGGGTCAAGTTCTTTGTGTCTCAGTTTCCTGTGCCTGCCAAAAGTGGGTTATTAACATTCGCTCACCTGCTGCAACAGGGAATGGTAGCGATTGATTTTTTCAGCGCTGTGAAGATGTAAATTGCGAAGCAAATAGGAAGATGTGGATTTAGCACAGCCTTGCCTATTGGGGAGAAGGTCCTGAAAGGCGCTAATGTCCCTAGAGGAGACACTCCCAGCAGGGCCGGTGCTAGGTTTTTTGCCGCCCCAAGCAAAAAAAAAAATAAATGAAAAGGGGGGTGGCCGGACGCCGCCCCTGGAATTTGCGCCGCCCCCCGCACATGTCTGCTTTGCCGGTGCCGAGAGCCGGTCCTGACTTGCAAATATTTTTACTCATTCCAAACACTGGCTCATGAATTGTCAGTCTTGTATGTTTAACAAACTACAAAATAGACAAGCGATGTCAGGAAAAACATGGCCTGTTCTCCAATATCTGGAAGCAAGGGAAGATAAGGGAACTGGTAAACGGGGAGACTACAACGGGTCCTACTGAAAGGTGAACTGTCAGGCTGGAGGGAGGTTCCTCATGGAGTTCCTCAGGGATCAGTATTGGGACCAAACTTATTTAACATTTTCGTTTAATGACCTTGCACAAAAAGTGGGAATGTGCTAATAAAATTTGCCAATGATACAAATAAGTTGGGAGGCATTGCCAATATGGAAGAGGACCAGAATATAAGTAAGATGATCTGGACGACCTTGTAAACTGAAATAATAGAAATGGAATGATATTTAATAGTGCAAAGTGAAAGGTCATGCATTTAGGGACTAACAACAAGAATTTTTTCCTATAAGCTGGGGACATAGCAGTTGGAAGTGACAGTGGAGGAGAAAGACCTGGGTGTACTGGTTGATCAGAGGATGACTATGAACCCGCCAATGTGATATTGGCTGTGGAAAAGGCTAATGCGGTCTTGGGATGCATCAGGAGAGGTATTTGCAGTAGGGATAAGGAGGTTTTAGTACCGTTATACAAGGCACTGGTGAGACCTCACCTGGAATACTGTGTGCAGTTCTGGTCTCCCATGTTTAAGAAGGATGAATTCAAACTGGAACCGGTACAGAAAAGGGATACTCGGATGATCCGAGGAATGGAAAACCTGCCTTATGAGAGGAGACTCAAAGAGCTTGGCTTGTTGAGCCTAACTAACTAAAAGAAGGCTGAAGGAACATATGATTACTCTCTATAACTACAGCAGAGGGATAAATACCAGGGAGGGAGAGGAGTCATTTAAGTTAAGTGCCAGTAATGGACACAAGAACAAATGGATATAAATTGACCATCAGCAAGTTTAGGTTTATAATAAGAGGAACATTTCTAACTATCAGAGGAGTGAATTTGGAACAGCCTTCCAAGGGGAGTAGTGAGGGCAAAAAACCTAACAGACGCCAAGACTGAGCTTGCTAAGTTTATGGAGAGGATGGTATGATGAGACTGCCCCACAATGGCATGTAGCTGATTTGCGACTGGCTGGTGATGGGAGACTCGACGGGAAGCGCTCAGAGTTACCTTGTGTTGATTTCACTGAATTGTTTCGGTAAAAAGAAAAACAAAATGAAAAACATCAGAAAAAATGAAAAGTTTCATTTCAGGATTTTTGAAATTCAGTGCTTTGATTTTTTATTTGAAATGACTTTTCATTTAGAATTTTACTTCAATTTTATTTTATTTTTTAAATTACAAGGCTTTAAAATAACAAAGGAAATTAAATGTTTCGTTTCAAGCATACTTAATCCTGTCTCAGCCTGGAAGATGGACTCATGGCTTTCTGGGGGCCCATCGAGTCCCTACATTTCTATGATCTATTATATGATCTGGATCAAATGAAATGTGAAATGTTTATACCTATTTACTTCTTGATTTGCTGAAATTTGTAAAAAAAGAAAAAAAAGATTTTTGGGTCAAGCTGAATATTTTAACTTTAAAAAAATAAAATAAATATTCCTATTATTATTATTGGGACTGCCACCAAACTCCGTTACTTACACAGCTTTAAAGAAGAGGTGAGGCAATACGATTTCAGCTTTTTTGTAAAATCTTACAGTGATGATCAAAACAGTTACTTACCTTTGTACTCTTTCAGAAGGCCATGTCCTTTAGAGTTGGTCAATACACTTTTTTGCTGAGATTTAATTGAAAAAAATGATGATCTCTTATAAGCTGGTCAAACAATAGCAAAGATCATGAAAAAATACAGAATTTTTGCAAAAAGTATTCATCTATTCTTCATACTCCAGCCTCCAGTTTTCTCTCTTGTCACAATCTCTGCATTATGCTCATTTTTCTCTCTTGCTGTCCTGATATAGTTATAAGGAAATGAAGGTTTCCCTCCTTCCCTCATGGCCCTGTAATGAGCTCCTCTCTGCCTGGCTACATCATGTTCTTCATTATTCGTCCGGTCACAAAGTGGACTCAGGTAAGGAATTCCCATGGCTTCAGTGTGCTTTCTGCTCTCGTGGTAGATCGATAGATGATTAGATTAGATATAATCTCTTTAGCATATGGATATGTGTCAATTCCAACCTTTAGGAACATGTACAATGACATTTTATACATAACCAAACACAAACTATAACTGCAAACTGCTCTTATATCTGGAAAAGAAATCTTCCCACTCCATCTAAACGCAGTCATTCTTGATTCAATTTGTCCTTTCCCAAAATCAAGGGGAATAGTTAGGTCTGGGCTGGCAGCCTGGACTAAAGATCACGGATCGGGGAGTCAGCCAGACCAAGGAGCAAAGGAAGCTGAAGCATCAAGGACCTTTCTCTGAAAGTTCCCTGGCACTCCATTTAAGCACAGAGAGCGGTTATGTCAAGCAGCCCAGCTGATATGATCTGCCATGGTATGACGTAGCGAGGCAACACAATCTCTTATGTAGTCAAGCCCTGGACTCCACAGGACTTAGATCAAAACCACCTTGAATTGCACTGGATGCCTGAGCAGATCACAGAGCTGAGAGGTGAAGTTTCCCGGTGAGATGAAACGAGTGCTCTGCCACATTCTGCACCGGTCCTTAGACATCTAAGGTGGACAGACCGAACCACGGCCTGGTGCAGCTGGAGCGGTGGGTCAGGGAAAAAAATAAGTAAACATCAACGAAATACCTCATTGTTTCAGTTTCCTCCCTCTGTCTCTCTGGTGTCCTAGCACCCTCTAGCAACCTTGCCTCTTCCTCTAATATTGTGCTGCCAAAAGGAGGACGCATTCATTTTGTGCATGTCTGGAGGGTAGGTGTCTTTATGCTTTGGGGGGGGTCCACTTCCTGGGGGCTATCCCTTTCCCCTGGGATGCCGTAGCAAACAGGGTGATTATCTGGATATACATATCCCCTAATCTATAGCCCTGAGTGTTACCAATAGGCTTATCTCCGAGGCATTCGGCTCTGAATCGAGGCGTGTGTCAAGCATCCACCCTCTTCTATTCAATATGGCCTTGGAACCATTAGGTTAAAGGCACTGGAGCCTGTCTACATGCCTCTGGCATTGAGGTTTCTCAGCAACCGTGTTAAACAATGTTACACGAATAGTTACTCCTTCCCCACCCCACAAATCCTGACAGCTCTGTTCCTGATTTACCAAATTTCTGTACAAAAGATATGAGTTTGTCAAGCTTTAAAGCAGGCTGGAATAATGCCGACATTTTCTCTGTTCCTAAGGGGGATGCCTGAAATACAACATTGACTGATGGGATTTTGGGCAGGGGCAAGGAGGAAGGAAAGACAGGTTCAGCATGTAGGGATACCGAGACTTGCCAGCATTATGGTGAAACGGAGCATGTTACCCCACACAGAATGAGCAGCTGAAAGTGCGCTGAGGCTGTGGTATCAGGGGCCCGTACACACATCCGCAAGATAGATACGCCTGGGGAAACGTGGAGAGCTTCTGTCATGGGGTTTGCAATGTTACTGTTCTGTTAAAAGGGGGGTTGTTTTGTTTTGTTTGGGGGTGTAATATATATTTAGGGTGCAAAGTCTAACACTCAAAAGTTAGGAAATGCCAGATTTATGATTGCAGGTGCAACATTAATTCAGCTCCCTTGTATATACAAAGTCACGTGTTAATTTCCCATCAGTCTCCTTCCTCATGTATTCAGGGCAGAGGATGGATGGTGCTCAGGGAATGCGGGAGCTATGCCTCATTGCGCTGAATGAGGAATTAATGACCTTGTGGGCTTTTCTAGGGCATTCATCACTGAAGTATCTTGAGTGCCTCACAAACATGAATGTTTGATCTTCTCATTTCTGGTGTGAGATAGCAGAGTAGAGGACACTGCCCATTATCCGAATTCCCTTTATCTGAAAATCCACAGTGTGTCCCCCCCGTAAACACTGGGGGTTCAGATAACAAGGAGAGCCATTTACAGCAGGGAGCCTCATTCGTGCCACATGACTGCCACAGCGTATCCTCTCACATTGTGGTTCCGTGGCTGCAACACTGCGTCCAGATCAAACCGCTGTCCGGGCAACTCCTTGTATCTGCAGTGGCATCTCTAGTCAGGTCTCCTCTCTCATCAGCGAGCCCAACAGCACAGTTCAAAACAGCACTTCCCTTTATCCGAACACCCGGTTATTCAAAAGCTTCAGGTGGCCCTCGGGCCATTTGAATAAACAGGGGTGTTCGGTGTTATTATTTATTACTAGTTTAGCGGTGGGAAACTGAGACACGGAGTGATTAAGGACAAAATTTGCAAAGGTCACCATTAAATGTAGGCCCCAATGTGAGACATCTGAGGTGTCATTTATTTCAGGGTAGGTCACATTTTTATATGTTTGGAGCACTCTATGGACAGCTAATTAATCTCTGTAACACTCAAGAGAAGTAGTTGGGTAAGTATTGTTCAGATGGGGAACTGAAAAGTAAAGTGCAACACCCCACAGTGACTCAGGATCTTGTCGCAACACAAAGTAAAAAAAAAATACCGGGCTGGCCAATTGTCGACCGACCACAGGAAACAAGAAAAAGCCTCCAGCTTACGGCAGGTTCTTGTCACGTACACCAAAGGGTGCCGTGTGCAAACCCGCTGACGTAAAGGGCGCCAACCGGGAAGGCGGAAAAGCTAAACGACCTATAGCAAAGCGACACGACCCCAACAAAGCCCCATAAAATACAACAGCCAACAAGCGTGGGGGGAGGGGAGAGTTCCCGTGTGTCCGCAAAGAGACTGATCATCCCTCAGCTCAGAGAATCCTCCCCTTAGTGCCGGCCCGTGTCGTGTCGTATTTATTGTAGCTCGCCTTACGCCTACCATGCAATTGGTGTCTGTACTGCTGGTCAGTTGGCTCGGCCGTGTGGTATGTATGTAATTTTCCTGTCATTTAAAAGTACATCCATTACTTCTAGGTCTGTACCCCCCCCTTCCTTGTCGCCTAAGAAGCTGTATAATTTGAATCGTTCACGGGCAAAAACGTTTGCTCTGTTCCTCAGTCACCGTGTAACTTTGTTATCCAATAAACGTTGCCACCGTGTATTTAAACTAATTCACTTGTCAGTGGGCTTGTGTTTTACCCAGTAATATACCTCCCGAGCCTGTTCGCGTCGCGGTCATCTGAGACAGGGTAGAAACTCAGCATCTTTTAATGCCTAACACTCCTTACTACTGTAACGACACCGTGGATACTTTCCACTGACGTCCCTTGCAGCTGTGAGTGCTCTGCGCTTCTGAGGCTTCACGCCCAGAAAACGAAGAGCAAAGAGTGTTAAAAGCAGCCAACATAGAGCAGTCACTGCCAGCTCCCCCTACTATTGCATGCACAAAATTACACGACAGGAAGGTTAAGGTTGTAAAGTCAAGCGCTCAAAGGTTAGGAAATGCTGGAATTCATGTCCAACACCACGCAGTGGAGCCTGGGATCACTTTCAGTGTAGACGGAAGGGCCTTAATGTCAGAGCACAGTCCGTGCAGTGAAAAGACAGTGAGGTTGGAGCACGCTCAAAGAAGACGGAACTTTTGAGATCGTAACAGTCAACCTCCCCCCCCCCATAGGGACCCAAATGAGAAATAAACAATCTTCTCGATGGCACATGCACAAATGGTGGTTTTCAGAGCATTATAACTTGGCCAAATCTGGGTGGATTTTCATAGGGACAACAAGAGTCACCTCCCTGATTCCCAGAGCTGTCTGCCTGCCAAATTTCATGTCCCTGCTCCAAATATGCGGTTCTGGATTGTCCAGGGCTGCAATACTTGTAAGAATTTATTTTAATGTTAGCAAAACAATGTATTATTTCCTCATCATAGCTGAGGTGAGTAGTGTTAGACCAGCCATAATGAAATATAACACAGCGCTTGTAATGATTACATTTTCATCAAAAGTTCATTGTTTTCAGGTTTGTTTTCTTTGTCTCTTTGCTACATTTCACAGCTCAATTTAAAGTGATTGGACCTGACCACCCTGTCATGGCCACTGCAGGTGAGGACATTGTGTTACCCTGTCACCTCAGCCCCAGGGTAAGTGCTGAGAGCATGGAGGTGAGGTGGTACCGGTCCCAGTTCTACGCACTCGTGCACCTTTATCGCGACGGGGACACTCAGAACGAAAGGCAGATGCCGGAATATCAGGGAAGGACGGAATTTCTGAGAGACGACATTGCGAATGGAAGCGTTGCCTTGCGAATACGCCATGTCAGACCCTCTGATGAAGGACAGTACAGGTGCTTTTTTCGATCAAGTGTTTTTCATGAAGAATCCCTGTTGGAACTGAAAGTAGCAGGTCAGTACCTTGGGCTGGTGTTTCCTTGTGACACAACATTTCCCACCCTCACTTGGGTATTATCACGACACTGTCCTGTAGGCTTCCAACAGCCCTGAAAAATTGTCTGACATCTTCACCACGTGTCTCTCTGCATTTCAGGTTGTCCCCACCTCCTCCTCACCCCAGACCTCTTTACAGCTAACAGGCTACAACTTCCCAGGTGGCCACGGGTCAAAACATGAGAAACCTGCCGTTGGTCTCAGTATTGTTTTGCACTGGGCGGTGTGTGAGGGTATGTGTGTGAGGGGGTGTGGGTGGGGGTGTGTGTGTATGTGTGGGGGTGTGGGGTTGGAGGAGGTTTGGGGGGCGTGGGGGGATAGGGGGGTGGGGTGTGGGTGTGGGGGTATGTGTGGGGAGGTGGGGTGTGTGTGGGTGTGTGGGGGGGTTTGTGTGTGACAATAGTCAGCAGATGCCTAAACTCTTTTTGATCGTCAAGTCGAGTTATTGTCCACAGCAAATCTTCCCAGCACAATGAATTGAACCCCTCCCACTTTCTTCCACCCAGCCTCATTCAACACATCCCATAAAAAACCATATTGAGAGACGAGATGCGCTTTGCACCACACTCCAAAATTCATCAAATTCAGGGTCTGCAAGGCCAAGGAAATGGGGGGAGTTAGAGGTGGCTAAGAAATGAGATTTTGCTCCCAGAAACATTTCTACACAAATTTTAATTGAAATTATCCCTTCAGAGTTTTCCAGTTTTCATTGACCTCCCACACCCTCCCCAGAAAAAGTTTCAAACCAAATACTTCAACTAGCTCTTAAGTTAGTTCCTTACTTTAGAGTCCTTCTCAGAGAACATCCTTCCTCAACCACCCAGGCAAAAACATCAGAACTGAAGTGCAAGAGATCTGAAGTGTGATAAGAAGCACGAGCAGAGAGGTGGCCCCTAAATTACACAGAACTCAAACTTCATGGGGCTTATGATCAAACTGAAGGTGATCAGGGAATGAGGGGCATCTCACTGGAAGATATGTTTGAAAAGAAAATTAAGAATGTGGTTAAGTTTTTTGCTGGGCCATGGTTTCCTGGATGATGAGTACTAGGAATTCAGAGGGGAAACCCATTCATTCCTTTTATTAGAGATTTAAGTATTTATATTTTATACTGAATATTCATATAAGTTAGCATAGAGAACTAAAGCAATTTATCTCACTTTCCTTCAGGTCTGGGCTCTGCTCCTCTCATCTCTGTTGAGGGTTATCAGGATGGAGGGATTCAAATGGTGTGTCGATCAGCTGGGTGGTACCCAGAGCCCGAGGTGCAGTGGAGAGATCCCAGTGGACAGGCTTTAACGTCACTGTCAGAAACAAAACCCCGAGGGGCTAACGGCCTGTTTGAGACACAGAGTTCTATCATTATAACAGAGACTTCTAACCAGAGCCTGTCCTGTCATATCAGGAACGCCCTCCTCAACCAAGAAAAGGAGTCGACAGTTTATATAGCAGGTCAGTTACTATCCAAACAACACCCAGCGGTCACCAATAATTAATAAGTACATAAAATAAAAATTGGTTAAATAAATTACGACTGATAAATAATATGAAAGTATTTGCACCAAAGACAGCTACTGTTAAAGGTCTCATGAGCGCTCTTCCTTTTCATCTAATGTTAATGACTTTGCAAATGTTAAATGTCAGACACTTCGTCTTCTCTTGTCCGGGGTGAATTAGTAATGTGACGCTTGACTGTGAGTCACCATGTTACCACCTGTCTCAGTGAGAGAGTGCTAAGCTGGGTGTCAGCTCCCTGGCACCACCAGCCTGTCACCCCCCCCCCAAACAATCTGCTCAGGGCTCTGCCAGCCCAGACTTTACCTTGCAGGTTAACACTAGGGGCATCCAAGGCCCCGAGCTTCTCTGAAGCATCCCTCTGTAATGTCCAGCCCGTCCACTGGACACTCCCAGTAACTACCAGGTTCGCTATTCCCAAGGGAACAGTATACACACAGCTTGATTGGTATACTACTCAGGATCAGGTCCTTTATAACAACAAAAAGAAAAGGAGGACTTGTGGCACCTTAGAGACTAACACATTTATTTGAGCATAAGCTTTCGTGAGCTACAGCTCACTTCATCTGAGGTATAATTATAGTGAAAACAATCATAAGTTTGCCGAAGATTAAGTTTTAAGAGATACTGAGTAAAGATAATGTAAACAGACATGGTTACACATAAAACAAAAGTATAACATGCTTATTAGAGGCTAAACTTAACTTGAAGAGACTAAAATCCTTGTCTAAAGTACTTTCTCACCTAAAACAGTCTTTTCCAGCATCACCAACCCACATGGCTAGGACCCACCATTCATGGATGCAAAAAGTGCTGTGAGGAATAACAAAATGGCTTACTTGTCTTCCTCTTAAACCCCAGAATCTATCATTTTTGTCCTCAGAGTCTGTATGACTCCCTGGTTCCTGGGTGCTGGCTGCAAGGTTTCTTTAAATATTCCTGTTTCCCCGTATTCAGCCAAGGCTCCCATGACTTACAATGCTGAATTTACGTCTTATCTCCTGTCTGGAAGAAACCTGTCTGTCCACTCTGCCTGGGACACAGTTTCTAAATCATATTTTCAGTACATACACACACCTTCTTAAGTATCATCTGTACATACATCTCACAATTATTAGGAAGAGCAGTATGACAAAATCTTTTATTAGGTCCCTGTCAAGGCTAAAATTCCCCACTCTGGCACTTCAAGTGCAGAAGGTGGGGGCCCACATGAATGACCCACTGAGCTTATATTTTACCAGCTTAGGTTTAAACTCCTCCAAGGCACAGAGTCCTCTGCCTTGGACAGGTATTGCTCCCACCACCAAGTGATTTACACCAAATATTCAGGGAAGGGTCACTTGGAATCCCTATCCCCGCAAATATCCCCCCAAGTCCTTTCACCTCCTTTCCTGGGGAGGCTTGAGAATAAAATACCAACCAGCTGCCTTAGCAATGTGAGCACAGACAAACCCTTTGTCTAAGGACTTTGGAATCAAAGTGTTCTTTTTTTAAAAAAGGTAAATTTTATTATAAGAACAAAATAGAGAACCACATCTGAAAACTCAGGCTGTTAGGGATTAAACACCAAAAATAACGTTCTTGGGGTCCAGCTTAAAGGTTACAAGCAAACCAAACAAACGCACCGGGAGTTAGCACAGGGGAACCCACAAGCCAAAACAAACAAAAAGATCCCTGACCACAATTTCTAACATTCTCTAATCTACTGACATGTCAGGGGTTCCAATGAGGCGTGTCTCAGTCTGATGCCGAGGATTTCTCATACCTGGCCCGAGGTTCTGACGGCATATTTTCTGTCTGGTTTCTCTCCGCCGCCCAGAGAACAAAGACCCTGCACCCAGCAGATTTCCCCAGTTTGAAAGGGTTCAGCCTCCCTGTTGGTTCCCCCACTCAGGTGCCAGCCCACTGTAAGTTTACCTTTGCATAGCATTGAGACCTTTTAACCCTTCACAGGGAAAGCAAGTAGAGACCAGCTACTAAGAAGGATTTTATCGCTAACTGACTGGGCTGGCATACATAAAGGTTACCTCCTTTCCCCCTGTATTCATGAGAGCCCCTTACATCATTTTCTTGACGGATAAATACCGTGAAAGTGGTGTGTGGGGTGTACTGAGTTTCTCAGAACTGTCAGGTTTCAGAGTAGCAGCCGTGTTAGTCTGTATCCGCAAAAAAACCAAACCACCAGGGGTACTTGTGGCACCTCAGAGACTCACAAATTTATTAGAGCGTAAGCTTTCGTGGGCTACAGCCCACTTCATCATCATGGGCTACAGCCCACTTCATCGAGTGCATTCAATGCTGTAGCCCACGAAAGCTTCTGCTCTAATGAATTTGTGAGTCTCTAAGATGCCACAAGTCCTCCTGGGTTTTTTTTCAGGACTGTCAGCAGTTGCTGACCCAGAGAAGCGAATCCTTTGCCAGAGGGCACCAATGGATTTCTGTGTCACAGCTGGTTTTACAGATTCAGAGATGATGACGATTATCACAGCTATAGCACCAGGGAGCCCTCGTCATGTGCCAGATGCTGTACAAACACAGAACAAAAAGAAAGTCCCTGCCCCAGGGGCCTTACAGCCCGTGGTGGATTAACACACAGGCCCATGGGCCCTGGCCAGTTTGGGGCCCTCACAGGAGTGCCAGAATCTGTGCAGAGGGGAGGGTGGGGGGCTCGAGTGCCAGAAGAGTGTAACTCCTGCTCCCCGTCTTCCCCCCAGCAGCCTGCCACTGCTCCTGCTCTTCTCCCTGGGGCTCTGCCCCCTGGCCCGGCTGGAAGCTTAGCCAGGCCATGGTGAGGACTGCCTGGGGAGCCCGGGCCACTGTGAGTAGCCCTGGACCCTCCACCTGCCCTGGGAGGGGGTCTGGGGTGCCTGAGAGCAGCTCCTGGCCCGTGTCCCTGCCCCCCAGGGCAGGTGGTGGGGCTGCTCACAGTGGCCTGGGCTCCCTAGGTGGCTCTTACCATGGCCCGGCTCCGGCTTCCAGCCTCGCCGGGGGGAGGGCCTCGGGGGAACAGGAGGAGCAGGGGGCAGGGCCCCATGACAATGAAGTGCTAAGGCTCCCCTCAGCCCCCTTTCCAGGAAGAGGCTGGTACAGCTAGAAGGGGCTGCGCTTCACAGCATGGGATCATCTCCCCCACCAGGAAGCATAGCCCCCGCCACTGCTACTCCATGCCTGCCCGAGGCTACTAAGCCTGTGTTAAAAAGTAGGGGGCCATAGCCTCACTGGGTCCCCCAGTTCTGGTGCCCCTGGGCCCCCTGGGCATAGGGGATTCAAATGTCCTTTGTGCCCAGGGCCCCAGTAAATCTTAATGGGCCTCTGCTTAGACAACAGATGGCTATAGACAGGCATGGGAGTATGAATAAACAATGAGACAATGATAGGGTGTCGTCTCAGCACACTAGCAGTCTACCCATTGCCAAGTTCTCTGATCATCTAGTCCAGGGGTTCTCAAGCTGGGGGTTGAGACCCCTCAGGGGGTGGAAAGGTTATTGCATGGGGGGTTGCAAGCTGTCAGCCTCCACCCCAAAGCCAGCATTTATAATGGTGTTAAATATATTAAAAAGTGTTTTTAATGTATAAGGGGCGTCGCACTCAGAGGCTTTGCTCTGTGAAAGGCGTCACCAGTACAAAAGTCTGAGAACCCCTGATCGAGTCTGACTTCCGCATAACACAGGCCACAGGATTTCCCTGACTTAATTCCTGTTGGAACTAGAGCATATCTTGTAGGGGGTGGGGGGGAAGCCATCCAATCTTGATTTCCAGTGACACAGAATCCACCCCCCACCCTTGGTAAATTGTGCCAATGGTTAATAATCCCTGCTGTTAAAAATGTGGGCCTCATTTCTAGTCTGAATTTGTCCACTTTCAACTTCCAGCCATTGCATCTTGTTCGCTGAATGAGATGCACAGAAATCTGCAGCCTCTGCAGCTAGTGCAGAGTGGATTGGTCACATATCCATACGTTGTCTGTGTCTGGATGGTGAGGAACTCTGACCTACACTGGCACAGTGACTGGCAGTGATAGAGTAGGTCTCCAGCCCATACACAGAGGGCGGAAGGCACAAAAAGAAACACAAGTTATGTCCATGGATCATAACTCTATTGACAGTGACAGACGTTGCAAGGAATTTCTGCCTGCAACAGATAAGGAAACACACTGGGCACACCACATGGATCTCCCCCCGTTGTAATGCAAATTCCTGTTCACAGCGACATGCTCACCCCGCGAAGAGGTAACACACTGCACACCGAACCTGGGCACGTATTCCAACCCTCAACATTTGCTCACGTTGCTAAGACTGTAATTAAGGTTGGATCCTTTATACAAACCAAAGAGGTTACCTGGGTCCAGGAAGTCAATGGGGTTACACTTACATGCTATTCAGTGCCGCACTGCTTAATACCTGGCAGGACCAAGCCTGAAGTGAAAAGCTGAACCGAACTTTAATACACTTTTGAAGTTACCTGTAGAGCTGGGGTGCATTTTTTGTCCGAAACTTTTTTTCCAAGCAAAAATGCAGATTCAAAAAAAAAAAAAATCATGTCGGTTTCACTCAGCTGTTCATCGACAAAACACTCCCCAAAAGACAAGATGTTGTTTTGACATTTTTGAAACATTTGATTTTTCAAGTTGAAATGATTTTCCTTTTCGAATTGCCTCCAATTTTATTCTTAAAAAGGGCAAAAATTTAAAGAAAAACATTCAAAATTAAAATGAGTTTTTACTTTTTTGTTCATCAGAATTTCTGTAAATCATTTTCAGATTGACCCAAAATGATTTTTTCCCCCAGAACTGAGAGCAAACTGAAAAGTCTGTCACTTGTACAGGTCTAGTTATATGTGTTAACTTCAATGTTCTCAACTTCATTGACTTTAAGTTTAAAAAGTTGTGGGGGGGGTTGGTGAATTTGATAAGCCCAATACCAGTTCTCTTCCTATGTGTATTAATTAAACCAATCCTTTAATGGAGAAATGAAAGGAGCTGCAGCTCCCCTTCCTATACTCTCCTCGAAGGTGGAACCTGGGTTTGGCTGATGGATACAGAAATAGCTCCTATTCCATTCATTTCTTTGCTGTCTTTAGTATTTTTTTAAACGAATACATGTGTGTGTGTGTTATGTGTTTCACATTCTTACAATCACCATTGCACTCTGATCACTAACTTGTACATGGTCTAAGTTTAGCTATTACTTCAGTTAGTGCTGATTTTTTTTTCTCCACAAGCAGGGATTATTTCTAAAGTATATTGAGAAATAGACAAATACATTCCCCCCCCTTCACTTCTGCTTTGTGACACTTTCATATTCCCCTCCCCCACTCTTTCTTCTAGATGGTTTCCACATTAGAAATATGGGATCCTCACTTCCGTTTGTTTGATGTACTTTCTTCCCTCCCTACTCTGTTGAAATTATGTAGCTGAAACAATGTTTAAAATCGGTTTCTGGTATTTTCTGTTGCTCAGACAAGAGTATTTACACCCTTATCTCATAAATCTTGCTGGGATGTATTTTTCTGAGATACAAGTATTTTATTTTCCAAACTGCCGCATCTCTCTGGGGTTTTGTTTTTCAGAACCTTTTTTTCCAAGAGTGTCTCCCTGGATGGTGGCTCTGTACGTGTTCCTGGTTATCTCCTTTGCTTTGTTAGGCGTTGCTGCTTTTCTCTTCACATTAAGAGGTAAAGGCCTAAAGAGGCGAATACAATGTGATAAGAGGAAAAAAAAGATTTCCTCTGTAGAAAAGATACTGGTAAATGGACAAGACAGGAATGACTAGGACAGAACAGCATAGAAAGGAGACAGGCACGGAAAGTGCAGCAGGTGAGGAAAGGAGAGGGGAAAATAATAATGATGTAGGACCAGGCTCAGCTGAATAGGGATGTGATTACACACGTGATTAAGCATGTGCTGAAGGGTTTTGCAGAATCAGGGCTATAACCATGGTGCAGCATTATGCTTTTAATATGAACATGTGGTTATCCTGATAAACCCAGTCTGAGCAGTTATGCATGTGCGATCACATTAGCTGTGCATGGAAATTGGTTAGCTAATTGTGCCACTAATTTATTTGAGGTCTGGCCCTAATAATGACATGTTATCCAAATAGCAATCTTCATTTGTTAGCCCAAATCCTCCTCCTTCCCCTCCAAAGAGAGCCTCTAGTACCATTTGTTCACCTTTCCATACCCCTCTTCCAATTCCTGGCTGGCTCTAATGAGACCTGATGCTTCACCGTTTACTTAACATAGAGCCCTGCACAGATCCGTGTTCCTGGTGATTTACAGAATTCAGGACAGATTGTAACTCTGTAATTTGCTCTGACAAAGGGTGCTGCCCCAGGAACAGACTGGAGAACACTGTAATTCCTCCCAGTCTCCCTCTTGCTCTGCTGAGGCACTAAGGCCTGGATCCACAAATAGACTGAAGTGTTAAAATGCTGAGCATCACAATGCCTAATGTTCTGGCACCCAGAAAATCACTTGCACAGCACTGTGATCCACAAACCCCGAGTTAGGCTCCCTAGTCAATGACTGGGGGGAGCGAGGCACCTAAGAATGGGAGCCACAAAAGCCAGAACGCCAGGCAGGGAGCCATCTAAACTAGCCAGTGGCAGATGCCAAGGAGAGTGGTGTGGTCTGAGTCCTGCCCCATCTCTGAGTTTGGCACCTCAATTTGGGCTGGAGAGAGGTGTCTCTCTATGAACCCCTCTCCTGCATTGAGCCATTTCTTGCAAATACAATGGCAGAGTAGACCCAATGCCACACAAAATGGCCAGGGGGACGAGGGGCTTTCAAGCACATAAGTCTCATTGTGGATTTGGGCCTGAGTGATCACTGAACACCTCACTAACGGGGTTGCCAGTTCTCACAATTTTAGTGCAAGTCTCTCGCTCATTTCTCCCACTCAAAGTTGCAGCAACTGGAAAAATTTGTTTGTGAGAGAATCTCAACTTTCTTTAAAAAAAAAATGTCTGATACCAACAGTTATGGTTGAGGAGAAAAGGTCAAAGCCATAGAATGATAAAAATGTAAGACTGGAAGGGACTTTGAGACGTCACCTACTTCATCCCCACACTCTGTGGTTGGACTAAATAAGAACATCCCTGACATGTTTGTCTAACCGGTTTTTAAAAACCTCCAGTGATGGGGGTTCTGCAGCCTCCCAGATGAACGTGGTTACGAGCAGCTCAAACCCCAGTAGACAAATAAGAACACAACATTTATTTAAATCTCACTTTTTAATCTAATCCCATGAGTAGAGGCCTGAGTCAGGCTATTTGAAAACTTGGCGTTGGTAATGCTGATACACCAGGTGTGTGATGTGTTATACGCAAGGGCTATTTGACGATTAAATACCTACTTTTGTGAAAAAGAGCTTAATAGAAAACAAAATATTTGAAGAAGTATTCATTGAACTTTCTACAACAACAATATTGTGTGGGGGCGGATACCAGCATGAGACAGTTCATGACAAAAGACAACCTGAGAAAGTTATAAGTCATTATAAGTAGGGTTTGTGTATAGATACACTCTTCAACCCTGATTTCTGCATCAGTAAACTGGTGTAATGCAAAGATACGAAGGGGAAACTGAACGCTTTCGGAGTTGAAGAGGTGTTAAACAGATGGAGAACTGCTGACAAGATGCAGTTATTATGAAAGAAACACTAAGGGTCAGATATTTGGAAGTATTTAGGTGCCTGAATCCCATGAAATTAATGGGAGTTTGGCATCTAAATACCTTTAAATATCTGGCTCTAAATGCACGTCATGTTATCCAGATATTAATTTGTTTTCATTCTTTGAGGCTCGCACGTCTTTCTCAAGAATGATTTGTAGCGTTCTTGATGTTCAAGGTTTCTTCATGATTTACACCTGAGTGGATTTGCCTTGACGATGAAAGTGGATGGAAAATGTGTGTAAAATGTTATTATTCTATTATCATAGCTTCTTTATGCCCTTTTACAGCCACAGTGGAATCATTAAGAATGTTTAATAGCATAAAAATAGAATGAAACTATATCATGAGGCTACGAAGACTTGTCTTTAGATATGTATTTACTGAAACTGAAGAGCCTAAGTAATCTATACTAACTTACACTGGTTTGTTTTGTTTTAGGAAACCTTCATGCAAAAATTGGTAAGTTATTCCCTCTTCTTCACTACATCATACCTGTGTGTGTCTGTTAGTGTTTTAATTTGATTGTTTAATATAATTTATTTTAATAACGTTTGAGAGTCCAGGCAGACATCATTTCATGACCTAAAGCGAATGGAAATGTTGCCCGCATTTTCAAATGTGACTACAAGTAGTGACTTTGGATACCTTAGTTTTTGGGTGCCAAACTTGAAATCTCCTGGACTGGCTTGATGTGCAGAGGGGGTACACTTTCTGAAAATGTAGCCCCATAACCCTACCAAATCCTTATCACCACAATCCCAATGCCACAAGGTGGAGATGGGACAGAGCAAATAAGGATTGATGAACCACACATAGGCTGTCTAGACTTCACACCACTTGAAGTGACATGTTGCGTGTGGGTAGCTACATATATAAGCCATGTCTACACTTACCAGGGATCGACGCTGCTGCAATCGATGCAGCGGGGGTCATTTAGCAGGTGAACCCACTAAATCAACCGCAGATTTGTTCTCTGGTCGACTTCAGTACTCCACTGGAAGAGAAGATTAATGTAAGTCGATTGGAGAGCGTCTCCTGTCGACGCAGGGCGGTGCAGACACGGCAGTAAGTCAACCTAAGCTACATTGACTCCAGCTATGTTATTCACGAAGCTGGAGTAGTGTAACTTAGGTCAATTTACCGTGGTAGTGTAGACAAGGCCATAGTGAAAAGCAGGCAGTGTCCACACTGCAATGTGGTAGGAGTCAGTGAAAAACTCTGGCATGGGGGAGGCAGTGAGGAAAGGCTCCGGAAGCAGGGTGGCAGCAGGACACTACATTGCTAAAAACAGCTGTGTAGGTGGGGGAAGAATTGTTTGGGTGCATAGCCCTCAGGTTCAGGCATGCCTGTACTCTACGCTCTTAAGCAGTGACTCACCATCTACACAGCTATTTGTCCCCATGCGAGGGGGGCATGCAGGGTTTGTACTCTGCACGCTGCTGTAGGGAGTGTGCCATGTAGATGTACCCATAGTAGCCTGAAGTTAGGCACCTAAATCCATAGAGAGAGGAATGCCTCGATGTTCACCCATCGCTCAGACAGACTCCTTTGTGCTCAGCATCTCTGGCAGTCAGGACATATTTAAATACCTTATGCCCCTGTCCAGCAAACTCTTATGCATGCACGTACGCATGTGCACAAACATTTGCTGGGTCAGTGTTGACAGAGTGAGATTTTCTAAGATGCCTAAATGTGCATTTTCACTAGGAAAACAAGATGCTAACGTTGGTACTTACATGTGTTAGCTAACCAGAGGTAAAATCCCTAATGAAGACCAAGCAGGTTGTATTTTTAACAGGAGTTAGCCGGTCATGGTCAAATTATTGAAACAGAACATTGATTGACACGAACTGGAATAAAGTTCTGTTTTTCAGTTTGTGGAAGTTCAGGGGATTTTTGACTTTTTGTCTTGATTTGAGCTGGGAAGAAAAGTTGACCTCTTGAAAATACTTTTTTAAAAAAATTATTCAGAGTTTTAATTATAAGAATACAGTGGGGGGGGGGGGAGCCAGTTGCATTTGAACAATAACTGACATACAGTTTGCTCAAATATATTTGGGAGTGGTCTCACGAAACATGATCTGCTGAACAAGTCCGTAGTTCTTGAGATGTTTCGAGGGGCAAGAAAACTGTTTCCCATCCAGTTCTACAGTTGTGTATAGGTCAGCCCTCAAGCAGATGAGTAACTTCACTCCCATATACATTTTCAGGACTGGCCATACATGTAAAGCACATCGACAAATAATCATAGGGTACTCACTGGGAAAGTCTAACTATAATAAGTTACTACGACTAAAGAGATACAGTAATTGAGCTTGGAAGGATAAGGTTCTAATTGGTCGTGTTGGTCAATGCTGATTTTGCCATACATGTACAAACTGAACAAAGAAGATTTCCGTAGACAATAGAAGTTTACAGGTAGGCAAAGTAATAAAAATGCTGCTTGAGAATTTAGGGTTTGATTTAAGGATCTTTACTTTGTATATTTGGACATGCAAGGCTGAGAATTTGTCTAGTGTCCTCAAATCATTGTCTGACACCACCACCACCACCCTAATTTCCCTCAACTGTAGGAATTCAGATAGATAAGTATAAAAAGCTTAAAATAAACATTATCCATCAAGATTTTAAAAAATGGAATTCTGCCAAGCATAATAGCTATGTACATTATTAGAATGCTTAGAATAAAACCTGTCCTTTCACTCGGTATGCGCTCAAACAGAAGCTCATTCTTGTGATATTTCTTTTTTACTCTGCTTTATCTATCTTCTTTCCTTAGGGAAGATCCAGGCTGAAAAACGTAAGTTACATTCTTCTTAGTAATCTTCTGTGCACATTTGTATCCTTTTGATTTGTTTTAATCTACTCACCAAGGTCTAGGTCCTAAAAGAGACTTAAGTATTGCAATTCCTAACTCCAGATAGTGAGAGAGAGCCCCCCATCTCACTATATCCATAATGCTCACACCACGTCATGAAGAAACCCTGTCCTTTTTCCGATTGGGTGGGTGATGCCAGCCCAGTGCAGGTGAAAGAGGGCTTCTCTGGGGCTGCAGGAGGTATAAATTCCCTCCAGTTCTTCTGGGCCGCAGTCCTCTCCCCTTCAACTTGCTTCGGCCACTTGGAGCTCAGTGGTTAAAGCAGTCACCTGGGCTGTGGGAGAGCTTCTTCCCAAATCCCTGTTCAGCCTGATTAGGAGCGGGGACTTGAACTTGGGTCTCCCACACCCAGGGAGTGCCCTAGCAACTGGGTATTCTGGGACAGATGCAGAGACACTCACTTTCTCTCACTCTTCCTGATCTGGTTGCTCGCACCTTTTTTTTGTGTAATGTGTGGTCTGGGCATGCCTACTGGATCAGGTCCCACAGGCTAGACAGGGGAATGCCTAGCCAGAGTATCTCCCCAAGCACCTTTGTGCCACCAGGACTTAGGCAGTTGTGTGCATGCCCAAAGGCAGAAGCTTGAGTACCTAAGGGATTTAGACACCTATAGGGTAGGGGAGAAGGCAACTGGTAGCGCATTTTCTGTGAGAGCTCTGAAACTTGCTCCCCTCCAATAGTCTGTGTCCCACTGCCTGATATGGGACACAGCAAGAGCTCCATCACCCAGACAAACCAGACTTCTGTGACACGTGATTATTAAAACCAGAAATCACATATATTAGGCTTTTCCAGATCTTACCCCAAAATCACACTGATAGCCAATCCTTTAGTAACTAAAAACTAAAGGTTTATTAATAGCTTTGAAAAGGAAGTGAGTTGAGATTAAAATGAATCAGATACATCGCAGCTGGTTTCAGAGTCTGTAGGTCAGGATAATAGCAGTGATGTTAAATCTGCTAGCTTGCAATAAATCTTTGGTTCATCCCAAATACTGGGGTCCTCAGTCCATTGTTCAAAGCTCTTCTTTGTTAGAAATTGTAGTCCAGAAATGTGGAACAGGAAAGAGGCAAAGAAATTATGTCACCGTCTCCACTTTTATACCCTCAGCCTGTATGCATGGAAAGTTACTGGCACAAACATGGAGTCAGGGATCACATGTCTTCCATGCCCCGCTGAGTCACTGGGCCTCCATTGTCCATATGCTCTCTGCAACATCCTCTGGAGATGCCCACTGGCAGAGTTCATTCTCCTTAATGACCCATCAACCACGGCTGGCTGGTCTTGATGTAAATCTGTCATGTGGGTGCCTCCACCCTGTTGGCATCCTCTGCTGCATTGCCTGATGTCTAGAGTGTAGTTACAGGACAGTATTCTCCCGGTCCCAGGCTCCCTAATGGAGCTGGGGCCCTCATCAATATCTCAGACCCAGTCACTTGATGCTGCTCAGTGGGTCTGATGATTCCCAGGACCTGCCTACTAGGCTTCTCCCAGGAATAGGGCTGTCTGGTCCCTGGCCCCTCTGGCCCTGAAAGGGGCAGTCTGGCCTGTTACAAAGAGGGTGTGTCCCCAGGATGATGGGGATGGACAGAGACTTTTGTAGCTGCTGGCTGCCCATGTTGGCTTCCTTTGCTGTTGAATGTTCTTTTTCATTGCTTCTATGGTGTCAGGTTTTTATATTAGTTAAAATTAGAGCTTCTGTCTTGGTGTCTTTAGCCAACAATAAGTAAATAGAAGCACAAAGCTAAGCTTATTAATCTTGATGGGAAGGAGAGCAGAATGGATAAAGATTCAGTTACAGAATCAAATGAATATTAAATGACGATATAATCCGATTCAAAAAAGCTCTGATAGTCTTTAAAGTTACGTGCATGTGCATTCCCATTGACTTCGATGTGCCTGGACCCAAGCACGTGTCTAAACGCTTTTCTGAATTGACACCACTGATATGCTACAGGCCTGTGACACAGAAGACAAAAAATCGAACCCTGTCCTACTTTTATTTTCAAAAGCACCCATTGCTTTGCTCTGATTGGATGGGAGTTTCACCACTGACTAACTGCAGCGGGAGCAGAGTTAGGGCAACCCTACTCATAATCTGTATAGTAAAGACAGAAGAACAGCTAAAGATTCAGGTACAGAACCAAACAAATATGAGAGGCTCCAGCATGTTAGCCAACTATTAGCATTGTAGGAGCTGACCCTGCAGTCTTTGCACACTGTAGGCTGCTAGTGAAGCCAACAGGAGTTTAGGGTATGTGAAAAAGCCGATTTGGTGTGAATCCGACAGGTAATTCAGAACTGTAAATGTCTGAAAGTATTCATTTGTTTGATAGCTAATCGTAGTGAATGCACAAGCATGAATGAAAACTCAGCCTAGTTGCCACCTACCACCCCACACTGGAACCCAGATGGGGTATCAAACACCTACAACCCATTCTGAAGAGGGACCCCTCCTGAAAGAAATCTTTCCTAAACCCCACTTCTGGCCTTCAGACAACCTCCCCAGGCTCTCCAAGCTCATCATCAGAACAAAGCTCCACACAGACCAGGACACCCCAAGTCAAAGCAGCACCAGACCCTACCAGAGCAGATGCAAAACCTGCAGCCGTATCTCCATTGCTACCGTGACCAACCCCCCATGAATCCTACACAGGCCTGTCACAACAACTTGTGCACTAAATGCCCCAACATCTATGTCTATGTCTACACCACGACGTATACTGGCAACGTACGCTACACTGACATAGGCGCTGGTGTGGACAGTCAGTGCTATGGCAGCGAGAGAGCTTGTCCTGCTGACTTAGCGTCTGCTGCTCGCGGGGACTGGTGGAGTTAAGCTGAAGGGAGAGGTCTCTCCCATCGGCTGACAACAGTTACATTAGCGCGCTTACAGCGGCATACGTGCAGCCGCGCTGCTGTGAACGCGAGCGTAGCTGTGCCCTTTGTGGGGGAAGCCAGACAATCTCCACACTCCTAGGCTTTGTCTACACTGCCAATTGAACCACAAAACTTTTGTTGTTCACAGGTGCTTAAAAAAGTCCCCCACCCCGAAAGACGCTCGTAGGGGGTGGAAGTATTTTGTCGGGAAAAGTACCTACAAAAAGCATTCACACTGCCAGACTTCTAGCGACACGGCCATGTCGCTAAAAGCTGTGTCGTGTAGACAAGCCCTCAGATGAACTCTCAGGAAACTGATAAAAGACAAAAACACCCTGTCACCTGTGGGTGAACACTTTTCCCAGAACAATCACTCTATATCTGACCTCTCAGGCCTTATCCTCAAAGGAAACCTGCACACCGCTTTCAAAAGGCTTTCATCACTCTGCTAGATACTAAAAATCATGGACTGAACAGAGACTCTGGATTTGGGCTTATTACAACAATCCGTAACTCACTAACCCTTTCTTTTTGTCCTGTGACTGCAGGTGTTAATGGGACACTACCTTGAATGGTCCCTTACAATATATGCTAACTAATCTGTTCCACCTTGCCTTTAGCTATGAGCTCAGATTAGCTTTCCTAGATCTGAAGAAGAGGTCTGTGTGGCTCGAAATCTTGTCTCTCTCACCAACAGAGGTTGTTCTAATAAAAGACATTACCTCACCCACCTTGTATCATGAATCCAAATGTAATTCATTCATAGATTTAAGGCTGGAAGGGACCATCAGATCATCTAGTCTGACCTCCTGCATGACACAAACCAGAGTATTTCACCCGGTATTGAGTCCAGTGCTCTGTGTTCAGCAGATCTTTCAGAAAGACATCCCGTCTTGGTCTGAAGACATCAAGAGATGGAGAATCCATCACTTCCCTTGGTAGTCTGTTGCAGTGGTGGAAGTTCTAATTTGAGTAATGGTTTTCTTGAAACTGTAAATCAAAATAAAATGGAAAACTCCTTAATATCTCCATTCAGTGAAAAAAATCTTAAATAATGTATTTATCCATTTGTTTTATTTTAGGAAAACTTCTTGAAAATATCAGTAAGTTTCATTGCCCTCCTCCAATATCACCTCATATGTGAAGTTGTGCGCAGATAAGTTTTTAATTTAAGGGACAAGGTCAACTGAAAAATCACAGGTAACGTCAATAACTTGTTAACAGTAATCCCCATGCTATGTTATGGGAAGTCATAATGCAACCAGGATTTTAAAATACTTTGAAGGACTGACTTTCCCTCAGTCCTGAATAGCTCATACTCCCGGTGAAACTGAAGGGAGCAGCAGCAAAGCGTCCTGTGGTCTTACAGGCTATCAGACGTACTGGAGCATGAGCTTTCATGGGTGAACACCCACTTCCCACGAAAGCTCATGCTCCAGTACGTCTGATAGTCCGTAAGGTGCCACAGGACGCTTTGCCGCTTTTACGGATCCAGACTAACACGGCTCCCCCTCTGAAGCTTGAAGGGAGGAGGAGGTTCCCAAAGAATGAAGGTTTACAGAGACTAGTAAGCAGTAATAATACCGAGCTCTTCTGTAAAGAAACTTCATCGGTAGATCTCAAAGCACTTTAGAGATCATGATCATGAAACTGAGGCACAGAAGGGGCAACTAACATGCCCAGGTCTCCCAGCAGGCCAGGGGCAGAACCATGATTAGAACTCATGTCACCTGAGTCCCCGCGCTGTGTCTGCTGGGCCACACTACCTCTCTAGTAGTAATTAGTGATCGGGCCTAAACATATTGCACCATTCCAAATGGTAAACCTTTGACGGTAATGCTCCAGTCCTTCAGACACTTGTGTTCGTGAGAAATTTTTCTTACATGCCTAAGTGTTTTCAGGCCCGGGAAACCATAATGCACTTTTCACCTGCCAGGCTTTGTCTACAACAGAAGCACTTTACTGGTCTAGGAATACCAGTAGATTACAGGGGGAAAGGGCGGATGGGGTGCGGATGGAGCCTGTGCCAGCAAAGCTGTGCTCTGTATGATATCGTAAAGCCACCCCCACGAGCGAAACAAGCGATATCGGTCCTGGCACCGTTTGCCATTATAACTGGATGTCCACAGCACAGCCCTGTCAGCCAGGGATCACACCTCCCCACAAGGGCAGTGGGTATAATAGGCCAGGGGAGGCTAAAGCCTTCCCAAACAGGATGCAGGGCACCCCCCTTTGGAGCTACCCCACTGCCTGGCTGCCTTTGGAGCATTGCCCCTGAAAGGGCCCTGGCCCATGGCCCTGCCCACACTCCACCCTGAGACCCCACTCCTGCATTCCCCCATGACCCCCCTACCCACACTGCTCCTCTTCCTGCCCAGCCTCTTACCCCATGGCCCCTCCACCCACCACTCATGCTTCTCCACCCCTTTCTCCTGTGGCCCCCTCACCTGCCTTTTGTGACTCTTCACCACTTCCCCCACATTCCCCACCTGCCTCTCGCTTCTCTGTCCCTTCCCCGGCACCCCCCACCCCTGCCTCTCACACCTCTCTGTCCCTTCCCCCACATCCCCACCTCTTTCACCATGCCCCACTACCTGCTTCTCGCGCTTCTCCACCCCGTCCCCTGATCCCCCCGCCACCCTCCTGCAACTCTTCACCCCTGGAGAGGCAGAGAGACACCGGTGACAGGACGGGGGCCCTTGGGTGAGGGGGCAGAGCAGCACGGGTGGCAGGACCCCTCGGGTGGAGAGTTGTGGGTGGTGGGAGCAGGGCCTGGGGTGGAGTGGGGGTGGCGTATAGGCAGGGCCTCAGGCTGTGGTAGGCTGAGCAGGGCTGGGCTCGGGGGGGCAGGGGTCGTGGCCACAGTCCAGGTGCTGGTGGCCCCTCCCATCTCTCGGGAGCTTCCAGCTCTCAGGCTTAGCCTCCCCAAATGTGGGAGTCACTTACCACCCATGCCTCCCCACCTAGGTGGCAACTCCGTGGGTGCTCCGGGGCTGGTGCACCCATGGAAAAAAATCGTGGATGCTCAGCGCCCACCAGCAGCTCCCCGGTCAGCGCCCCCCCGCCCCCCCCGTGCCTCCCGCTTGCTGGGGTCAGCTGCTCAGCGGCGTGCCGGAGGGGCTGCGGGGAGGGAGTGGCGCAGGGACAGGAAGAGGCAGGGGGAGGGGGAAGAATAGGGTGGGAAGAGATGTGGCGGGGTGGAGCGGGGTGGGACGAGGCAGGGCAGGAGTGGGGATTGGTGGGGGTGGAGCATGGGGCACGGCAGGGGTCGAGCAACCCAGGGAACTCGGGAACTCGGCGCCTCTGTCTCCCCACGCGCCTGGCTGACGTAGCTACGCCAACAGGCGTCTGTGGTGTAGATCTGCTCTTACTGCCCTGCCAAGGAAATATGACCAGAGGCCCTGATCCTGCAGACACCTATCTTCACTGCTGCGCATTGTGCCCTGGAAATCGACAGTAATTCCGGCACCCAGGGTACAGAGACTTATGCACGTACTGAGCGTTCGTCTCGTTGTCCTGTTGAAGTCAGTGGCTCTCTACAGGGTTACAGCAAACTGCCCGTTTGGGATTGGGGTCAAAGTAGATTAATTAGAGTGCCTATAATGAAAGCTGACCTTGAGATCCATAGCCTTGAGAAACAAAGCTCTTGATAGGCTTTCATTTACTTATCTAGTTCTTTCCCTTTTTTTTCAAGGTGATCTCCAAGAAGAAATTAGTAAGTTATAACCTCCTCTAAAGCAATGGTTTGTATGGAGTCGCATCCTAGGCTGTGCCTACACTGGCAATTGAGCGACAAAACTTTTGTGTTCAGAGGTGTTAACCCCCTTCCCCCCCAAAAGACAAAAGTTTTGCCATGACAAGTGCCAGTGTGAACAGAACGTTGTTGGCAGAAGCACTCTCCTGCCAACAAAGCGAAGGCTGCTCATTGGGGGTGGGAGTCTTTTGTCGGCAAAAGAGCCAACAAACAGCGGCTACGCTGCCCGACTTTTAGCGACAGGGCTTTGCCGACAGTCGTGGCGCTAAAAGCTGCGTAGTGTAGACAAAGCCCTCGTAGGCACTGTAGGCTTCAGTCACCGGTAGGGAAATGACATGACACCCCAGGCTTGGTGAATAAATGTAGAGTCTGGGATTTTCAAAAGATCCCAAGGCAGTTAGGCACCCACTTTCCACTGAATGTCAATGAAACTTGGGTCCCTTACACACTTAACCTGCTTGGAAAATCCAAGCCCAAATCAACTCTTTGGAACAGCGTCTGTCTTTATTCTGTGTTTGTACAGCACCTACCACAACGGGGTCTTGACCCAGGGCTGGAGCTCCTCTGAACTACCCAATGCAAATAATAAATAACTAATAGAAGTGCTGGCTCCTATTTTCAGCTGTGGCCAGAGGAGGACATAAAAGAACGGCTCCCTGACTCTGGGACCAGTCCTGCAGACCGAGCACGGACATAATCTGTGTCACTCTGGTCATTTTCCAGCCCCAGGACACCTTCTTCCCCAGAGGCTGCTGAGGGGGTGGTTCAGAAGTTGTGTACACCAGCTCTGGGCCTGCTAGGGACTCCATCACACCAGGGAAGCCTTCAGCGTGGGCCATCCAATCGCTTTTTAGTCTAGACGTCAAAAGGGCCCACAAAGTAGCAGAAAATCCAGCCCCCTGCCTCAACCACGTCATTATTAATTATTGTTATAAAAACACTAGAATGTGTTGCCCAAGTTGTAATCTTCGGCATAAGGCGTACAGCTTGGCTGGGGTGGTTTTTTGTTTTGTTTTTTTGAGGGGGGATTGTAAATTCACTGAAATATGTTTTTCAGGGTACTGAAACTATTTGCAAATTTGGGTTGAATTCACTGAATTATTTCAACTGAAAACACTTAAGAATTCAGAAATGGTAAAATGGTTTCTTTCAAAAATGTGAATTCAAATCAATATTTCATTTAGAGAGTGTCAATTTGAATCAATATTTTGTTTCAAAATAGCCATTCAGATTGATATTCCAAACATTTTGTTCACCCAAACTGTTTTGTTTTTTTCATTTCTCATTTTGTGAAGGAAAAAACAAACTGAAACAACAAAAGTGTGTGTGTGGGGGGGGCAATGTTCAGTTTGGCCACCAAACAGAAAAATCAACAATTCACTGATCTACACCGCTGCTGACAGCTCTGATTCTATTAACCAGAAAAGTAGAAAACAAGCCATAGCCTCAAATTGTTAGTAAAGTATTAGTGATTTCAAGGCCTAGTTTTCATTCCTTCTGTGTGCAGAACTCCCAGAGTAGTGAACAGGAGTTTGGGATGCACAAAAAATGGAAAAAAGATCAGTAACAAGTGAGCAGACAAAACCGCCTTGCACCCATCAAACCGGTAACCCTTCCAAAATAATTTTCAGAGCCCAGCCCCACACAGGATCACACATATGAATAATGCTCTTCCGGTGCATAAAGATTTGCAAAATTGGTCACAACTAACACAGGTCTGACTGTAACCTGAGGGTGCCTACTGGGAGACATATACGGTAATAAGAAAGAATAATTTTGTGCTTGTAATGAAAACGGTCTTTCATATCTGTAGGCACCTGGGCAGGATCACGGCATTTGTATTTATTTTTATCTGTTTTGCTTTTTCTTCTTTCCTTAGGGAGATTGCAGGCAGAAATCGGTAAGTTAGCTTTTTCCTCGTATTCCCTTTTGTACATAGTCATCTCATATGAAGAATTTTAACTCTATTCTCCAGCACAATCCCCCTCCCTCCCCAAGGTTCACTATGCACTAAGGTCACCAAAAGGCAATGGGAGAAACATGAAAAGAACAGAAATAAAGGTTTCCAATAGAAACTCTGATGCTGTTTTATTGTTTGCTGTAGCATCCAAGTGATTATAGGCCGAGGCCCCAATTCAACGTAGAACCTAAGCAAGTGTTTATCTTGAAACACAGGCTTAAGTGCTTTCCTGAATTGGGGCCATAACATAATAGCGTTGTGGCAGACAAGGGACCGTCTAAACCTATTAGGGTGGCATTATCAAAAACACCCAGGACTGGCCTAAATTTGCTCGTACTGAAGTCAATGGTGAAACTCCCACTAACTTCAGTGCGAACAGAGCTAGGAAAATACTACCCTTAATCTTTATAGTAAAAGCAACAGCACGAATAAAGACCAAGAGAACTGTAGAAATGCAGAACTGGAAGGGACCTCAAGAGGTCTTCTAGTCCTGCCACTTCCCCCCATCCTGCCTTGGTACATGTGGGTGAAGCATACATAGACCATCCCTGAAGGTGCCTGTCTGATCTGTTCTTAAAAACCTCCAGTGATAGAGATTTCACAGCCTCCCTAGCTAGAGAAGCAAATAAATATTGAAGGTTCAAGTCATATCAACAAACTATTCCCATTTTAGGATTTGATCCTGCAGTCTTTGCACTCTTGATTGCTAGTGAAGCCAACAGGAGATTAGGGTCTGTGAAGCAGAATTGGCCTGAATCCTACAAATAATTCAGAGCTCTAAACCTTTGAAAGGATCGATCTGTATGTGTAGTGAATCCAGAAGCGTAAAGCAACATGAAAGAAAAATGTTAGTGCTGATGATCTTGATACTGGGAATTAATGTAAAAATGAAAAAAAAATCCTTGAAATTTTTATTCACTGCAAGTTCCTAAATAATTTAAATGAAAATATAAATTAATGATATCATTTGTATTTGTTTTTGTTTTATTTTAGGGAAAAACCTTGAAAATATCAGTAAGTTCTATTTTTCTTCTAATGAAATATCTAACGTGAAGTTTTAGGCAGTAAAGAAGAATCCCATGTAATAACAATTGAACCCAGATATTGCAAAGACATAAGCCAATATGTAACTTTATGCAATTCAGTGGGACTCTTACATGTGAATAAGTGTTTGCAGGGTCAGGCCTAAATCTGGATGCACTCAGATAAAATATTACAAGCTTCCAATTATTTATGTGGATTTCTTTCTCTCTCTTTTTAGGTGAACTCCAAGAAGAAATTAGTAAGTTATATTTCCCCCAGTTGAAACTTTTTTGTAGGGTGTTACTTTCCGTTATAACATAATTTTCTTTTTCTACCCTCAAAGCTCCTGCAGCTTTAGATTAGACATACAGTGAACGCTCTGATGTAAAAAGGCAATGTGAGAACATGTTTAAGTGACTAGAAGTCAGGGTAGTGATTCAGCCCTGGTCTACACGTGGGGCGGGGGGGGGGAGGGGATCAATCTGAGTTACGCAACTTCAGCTATGTGAATAACGGAGCTGAAGTCGACGTACTTAGATCTACCCACCGCGGCCTCTCCACGGCGGTGAGTCGACGGCTGCCGCTCGCGGTGCTGGAGTTCCGGAGTCGACGGGAGAGCGCTCGGGGGTCGATTTATCGTGCCTAGGCTAGACGCGATAAATCGGTCGCTGCCCGCCGATCCAGCGGGTAGTGTAGACATACCCTCAGCATGCTGACTGAGAGCGGCCGCAGCAGAAGATGGAGAGGACTCAATAATGGCTCCCTGGCCAGTTCAACACAGACCCCAGCCTTACTGTCGAGTAGCCTAGAGGGGTGGAATTTTTTAACCAATTTTATTTTTAGGGGGGAAAAGCGGAAATTCAGTGACATCAAAATGTTTTGAGAATTCATGTTGAATTTGCCAAATTGTTTTGGTGTAAAAAATCTGAAGCGATTGAAATGTTTTGGTTTCACGTTTTCAAAATGAAACATGAGTTTTTGATTCAAAATTACTTTTGTTTTGAGAATTCCTTTATTTTATTTTTTTTAAGAAAATGCTTGAAATCAGAGCAAGGCGTTTCACTTCAGGTCAAATAAAGAATCTTGGTCACCCTGGAACTAATTTTTTACTAACCTTTTCAGTCACTGAGAATAACTAAATAAAAAATCTTAGCTGTAGCTCACGAAAGCTCATGCTCAAATAAATTGGTTAGTCTCTAAGGTGCCACAAGTCCTCCTTTTCTTTTTTTAAAAAATCTTTGTGGTTCAACCTGAAATGCGCCCTCCCCGCCAACTATTTGGAATTGCAGAGATCTGAGAAACCTGTTATTCGCCCAGCTTCCGATTACAGCAGCCTCTGGGCTATTCTAATCCATACCACCTGGCTGCAGGTGCTCTACGGCTTCTCGCCAGCAGATGTTACCAGCAGGCCGTGCTTTCTAGCCACCCCCCTTCTGACTTGCTGCGTGGCCCCATTGTGGTGGGCTGCAGGGTGGCTGTGCAGAAGCTGGCCATGCTAGTTCAAAGCCTGTTAGGGACTTGCCCATGCTGGGGAAGACATCAGCCGCTTCCTGGCCCCTTTGAGCAACTCACATGACAGGTTTCAGAGTAGCAGCCGTGTTAGTCGGTATTCACAAAAAGAAAAGGAGTACTTGTGGTGTCCAGTTTGCAAATTAATTCCAATTGAGCAGTCTCTCGTTGGAGTCTGTTTTTGAAGTTTTTTTGTTGTAATATTGCGACTTTCAATCTGTAATCAAGTGACCAGAGAGATTGAAGTGTTCTCAGACTGGTTTTTGAATGTTATAATTCTTGACGTCTGATTTGTGTCCATTTATTCTTTTACGTAGAGACTGTCCAGTTAGACCAGTGTACATGGCAGAGGGGCATTGCTGGCACATGATGGCATATATCACATTGGTAGATGTGCAGGTGAACGAGCCTCTGATCGTGTGGCTGATGTGATTAGGCCCTGTGATGGTGTCCCCTGAATAGATATGTGGGCACAGTTGGCAACGGGCTTTGTTGCAAGGATAGGTTCCTGGGTGAGTGGTTCTGTTCTGTGGTGTGTGGTTGCTGGTGAGTATTTGCTTCAGGTTGGGGGGCTGTCTGTAAGCAAGGGCTGGCCTGTCTCCCAAGATCTGTGAGAGTGATGGGTCGTCCTTCAGGATAGGTTGTAGATCCTTGATGATGCGATGGAGAGGTTTTAGTTGGGGGCTGAAGGGGATGGCTAGTAGCGTTCTGTTATTTTCTTTGTTAGGCCTGTCCTGTAGTAGGTGACTTCTGGGTACTCTTCTGGCTCTGTCAATCTGTTTCTTCACTTCAGTGGGTGGTATGTAGTTGTAAGAACACTTGATAGAGATCTTGTAGGTGTTTGTCTCTGTCTGAGGGGTTGGAGCAAATGTGGTTGTATCTTAGGGCTTGGCTGTAGACAATGGATCGTGTGCTGTGGTCTGGATGAAAGCTGGAGGCATGTAGGTAGATATAGCAGTCAGTAGGTTTCCGGTATAGGGTGGCAACTGTGGTGACAGAAGGAGGGGAAAGCATATAATGGAGAGATGTGCCATATTAGAAGAAAGTTAAACCAATCCATATTAAGGATAAGGAAAGTAGACATGACATGAAGGTCTAGATTGCATGATAAATGTCTCCCCTACCTCAGCCATATCAGCATTAGCCCCCAGATGCTATGATATTGTTATTTGGAATACTGTGTCCAGGATGTGGACAAATTGGAGAGAGTCCAGCGGAGGGCAACAAAAATGATTAGGGGGCTGGGGCACGTGACTTACAAGGAGCAGCTGAGGGAACTGGGGTTATTTAGTCTGCAGAAGAGAAGAATGAGGGGGGATTTGATAGCAGCCTTCAACTGCCTGAAGGCGGGTTCCAAAGAGGATGGAGCTCGGCTGTTCTCAGTGGTGGCAGAAGTGGCTACACCTTGGACGAGAGAGAGGAACTCTGGTGACAGAAGGAGGGGAAAGGATATAATGGAGAGATGTGCCGTATTAGAAGAAAGTTAAACCAATCCATATCAAGGATAAGGAAAGTAGAAAGTCTAAAGACTGAGTTATAGAACCGAATGAATATTAACTGTTCATGTGGTGTTAGCCGTTACCATTTTAGGGCTTACTCTTGCAACCTCTGTACGCCTCAGGCTCCCAGAAGCAGAACTGGGCCCCACTTCTAGACAAGGTTCAAACCTGTAAACCTTTGAATTTTTAGTTTCACTTGTAACCAGAAAATCCACAATATGGATAGAAATGTAATTAATGATTATCTGGACACTAGGAATCAATATAAAATGGAGAAAAAATATTTAAATCTTTGTTCATTGAAAAAACTCTTAAATAGTTTGTATTTATTTCTGTTTGCTTTATTTTAGGGGCACATCTTGAAAATATCAGTAAGTTCAATTTTTCTCCCAGTCTAACCTCTCATATGAAGTTGTACACGGTTAAATTGTTGTTGTTTTTAATTAAAGGAATAATGTCAATTTGAAAATCAAATGGACTAACTTTGGCCACAATTCAGAGGGCACAGCAGATCAGTCATTTGCAGGATTGGGGTCTCTGTAATAAATCATTGTCTACAAAATGGTATGTCAGAATAAAAACCAGACTTTGATAATAATGTTAAGGTCTGACCTTTCATTTCTTGGATGCACACCACTCCCAGTGCAATCAAAGGGTACTGGGCCGTGAGGAATAGTAATCAAAATATTCTGAATTTTGATTTTCCATCATCATCATTTTTATTTCCAATGACCAAAAAGGGGCGGGGAAAATGTCAACCAAATTGTCACTTACCCTCCCCCCACAAACGCAAGCTATTTTCCCACCAGCTCTAACAATTAATAATCAGACCTAAAGACACCTTGCTCTGCAAAACTGTAAATCTTTAAAAAATTATATTGGAGCTCTGAGCCAACACGTTCTTAAACTTATGCTTCATTTTCAGCACACAGGTGGCCTTGTTGAAGTCAATGGGAGTGCTCACATGCTTAAAATTACTTACGAGCCTCACTCTTTGTATCATCAGTGCCTAAGAGTCCAAGCCTGCAAATACTTACATGCATGAGTAACTTTATGCATTTGCCTGAGTGCTGGTCAGATTGGGTGTTTATAATGCATTGTTGACCTGTAATCTTAGCTCCTGATCCTGAGTTTGGAGCCATGTGAGTGAACTGTTGAATTCAGCCCCCTGATTTCAGTGTAGATTCAGGTCTTTAGAATACCACGGGAAGGTAGATATTAATAGTAATGAACAGCCATGATCCTTCTGCATTATACAACCCACTGGTGAATGTGTTACAGGCCTGCCTGCGTACTGCTCTACATACAATATGAGTCCGCTACAGACCCTTGCTAAATCTACAGCAATTTGGTCTTTTTGTTAGCTCTGGAGGTCCCCAGTTAAATCCCTGGTGCATCAAACAGGATGGTGGCCATCACACTTGCATATGGTTAACTTTAAGTATGTGATTACTTCCAATGAAATAATTCAAGGCCTATGTACGTGAGCTGAATGACTATAATGAAAAGTGATCTTTAAATTTCCAAACAGTCTAAGAGAATTTTTAATTGCCTTTTCCTTTTCTTTTTATTTAAGGTGAACTGAAAGAAAAAATTAGTAAGTGATATTTTCTCATTTTTGTATGGATTGCATCTTCTCGTGACATTTTCCATCTACTTTTCTCCACAGACAGGAACTGCAGGCTGAATTCAACCACACAACAAATGATTTGTCACCAAGAAAGATTGTGAGATAGTGATTAAAACTAAGGGTATTGAATAGATATGCTGGTCCAGATTCTCAGCCACCTAATGAAACAGTGTGACATACATTCTGAGTTTTGACAAGCTCTAGTCTGGAGTTTTATAGTACTTCCTTATGGAAGCACAGAAATGTATTGAAACACTGCGAGTACCAACTCCAGCACACACACGCAGGCCTTGACTTTGTACTAAAGTCCTAGATCAGATACAACAAGATAATAACATACAAAACAACAATTTAACACTAAAATAAAGATACAGCACTATCTGTAGGTAAGGAGTTTGTCTACAGTGATCATCACATTACATAAATTCACTGCCTACAACCCCTGTCCCACGCTGTGTAGTGGTTGTGTATAGGATGTGGCCTTTAACCCCACTTAGGGCTAGAATAATTGACACTGGAAGATTTCAGAGGTGCCTTCTCCGTGGTTTGGAAGGGAATCGTTTCCCAAAGACTGATTAAAAAGTCTTGGCCTGAGATGGTTTTGATGAAGGGGTCGGGCTTCATTTAATCTTGGGAGAAAAGCTCGTCCACAATGTCTTTATTTCTGATGTTTTAATTATTGTTACTATTATTATTATTTAGGTGGACTGCAAAGAGAACTTGGTAAGCTTTTTCCCCCCTTCTTTTTTCTGTAATGCATCCTTTTTTATTAATCAGATTCAGCTTAACAATGAACTTATTCACATGAGTGCTCACCTTTATTTGATTTGCTTGGTTTCAGAATGGAGAAAAGCCCTAGTTTGTCCAAGTAAGTAAAGTTTGTATTTAGTTAATGTCCAAATTTCACTTCCTTGAGAGATCCTTGCTCCCTTTCTTTGTAGAAATAGTTTAAAACAACACAAAACACAAACAGGAAATAATGCAATAGTTTCTCTGGTTGAAGTTTGAATGGTGAAGGCGGTTCCCCAAGTGAGCTGTAGAGCTGGGGAATCTTCCTTTGGGAACACAGAGAGGAGTGAATTAACATTTTTCTGGATAATACATGCTCAGGTAGTACTTGAATGGTCCTGATGTTATTCTTTGCACATTCATAGGGGAAGGACAGTCCAGTGGCTAGGGTGTTAGCCTAGAATTCTGAAGGCCTCAGTTCAGATCCCGTCTCCTGTGTGACATTGGGCAAATCACTAATTTCTTTTTTGCCAGAAGCTGGGACTGGGTGACAGGGGTGGATCACTGGATGATTCCTGTCTGTTCATTCCCTCTGGGGCACCTGGCACTGGCCACTGTCGGAAGACAGGATACTGGGCTAGATGGACCTTGGGTCTAACCAAGTCTGGCCATTCTTATGGCCATTGCATTACATGTATAAACAGTATATTCCTGACAGTGCGATGCCTCTAACCAGAGAATGGCTAAATCCTTAGTCTCCTCCTAATATATATATATGGATGAACCATAGCCTAGCTCCTTAAGTATATTGTAAAATTAACATCCAGAGCAGAGGGTCAAATTATGTCACTGAATCTAGCAAACTGATTTACATTTTCAGTAATTGTGAATACAGTGGGACAGATGGCTCAGAAATGTCCAGTGTTTCTCAGGACATCGTGCATGATTCACTGAACTTTTTTCATTTCCCTGACTATCTTGCATCTAGTGCTCCTTTCTTTCTGTTCATGCATGAACGCCACGGCCTGCACAGTAAACTGCATGAGCCTCCCTGACAGAGCCAGAGAGACAGGAAAGAAGGGGAGTAAAGGTTATCCTCGGGCGGGGAGGTTAGAAAGAGGAAGAAGGGGGAGGTCAGCATGAAGGAAGAAGAACATTGGAAAAGAATGAAGGAAAGGGAGCCCTGGGGAATGAGGAAGAAAGAAGCAGCTGTTTGAAGGGAAGGGATCAGGTATCAGGGAAAGGCTACGAAGAGGAGAATTAGGAACCTGACTGAGAGAGTCAGGATAGGGGAAGAAAAGGGGAAACATACCTGAAAGAAAATGTATGAGCAAGGAAGTAACAAAGGAAGAGAAGAGAGATCAACAGAACAAAAGCAAGGTGATTCTTAGCCTGCAAACTGATAGGCTAAGTCTGGGCCCAAGGTAGGATTTTTCTATTGAGTTTGACTCAACAAATCACCCACTAGGTTCTCCCTGCCTGCAGACATTTCCTGCAACATGAAAGAAGATTTCTTCCCTTCCACCCAAATCTCCTCCAATCCTCCTCTCCAAGCCCAATTTCCCCCAATCTCCATTTTGGCAATGTCCAAAATGAAATATTATGATTTTTTTATTCAAAAAGACTTTTCATTTCAAATTTCACTTCATTTTTTTTTTCAGGTTTAAAAACCCTCAAAAGTGAAACAAAATGTTTTATTCTGTGTCAAACAATATATGCCATTCAACCCAAAACAACCCCAAACAAACACATTTTAAGATTTTTGGTTGACCCAAAATGATTTTTTTAAATTTATTTTTGGTGTGAACCTAAAAATCAGTTATTTGCACAGTTCTGGGAGAAGAAAACAAAGATGCACAAACGCTTCCCACACGGGTTTCACCTGCTGCTCCATGGGTCTGCTCTTATATACATCCAGTGTTTAACATGTAATGAAAGAGGTTCCAGGGCTCAAGCAGTTTTTTTACATTCATAATTGATGCAGCAAGCCCAGAGGTACCAGGGCTACAAACTGCCAAGCCTAGAGATGCCAGGGCTCAACGCTGGCATGCCCTGGCACAAATTTAAGCACTGAACACATCCCCTTCCCCACACAGACCTCCTTATTCCTGATGTATGATTTGATGGAAATTGTCTGTCCTTTTTTATTGTCAGCCATCCTAGTGATCAGGCTATACTGGGAGCTCTGCCTTCAGGGGAAAAGACTACTTTGTCATTTATTGTTAAAGTTTGATTCTGTGGCAGTCATTTGATGTGCTTAGTGGAGGTGTGTGAATAGCCAATTCTTCAGTTTGCCGGCTGTACTGAAAACAAATACATGCAGGAGAACCTCAGAGTTACAAACACCAGGTTTATGAACTGACAAGTCAACCACAGACCTAATTTGGAACTGGAAGTGCACGATCAGGCAATAAAATAAAATTAAATACAAAAGCTAATACAGTTCAGTGCTGTGTTAAACATAAACTACTAAAAAAGGGGGGGGACAGCAGCATTTTTCTTCTGCACAGTAAAATTTCAGAGCTACATTATGTCAGTTGAACATTGTAAATGTTTGAAAGGACAACCATTACATTTTTCAGAGTTACGAAAAACCTCCATTCTTGGGGTGTTCGTAACTCTGAAGTTCTACTGTAAATAAAATGAAAAATCTTTTCAGGGTGGCTCAAAATGATTTTTTTTTTAAAGAAATTGGACAAACTGAAAAGTTGAAAAAATCTGGTTGAATGAAACAAATCTTTTGGCCAGAAATGGCTGATTAATCTATAAAGGTTTAAAACATCTTTTAAAATAAAATTGAAGCTAATTTCAAAAAGAAAAATCTTTCTGAACCAAAAAGTCAAACTGTTTTGTTTCAAAAATGTGAAAAAGCAGTGTGTCAACTTTTTCAGAGTTTTTTCCCTACCAAAAGAATTCTCTGAATTTTACACAAATTCGTGAAATCTTTCAGTCAGTCCAAATCTACATTTTTCAGAAAAAAAAAAATTCCCCCAGCTTCAGTGCTTAGATTGCCAAAGAGAATAAACCATATTAACTACTTTCAAATTTAAACTTTAATCCCCTACATTTTGATGCTGGACACTGGTCTTCATATAGGGTTGTCCTGCTGACTGCTGTGTTGTTGATTGTTTGTTTGTTTCAGCTTTATTTATATAATATTAAGAGCCAGACCTCATCAGCCAATTTTGAAGCTAATATAAGTATTGTAACCGTGGCAAAAATGGGCTATTAAAGGAAACTCAGCTGGGACCTTATCTATAGAGTGAGTTTCACTGGTCCACATTGCTACCATGAACAAACTTTGATAGCTGCACAGATTTCATGACAGCCATGAAATTCTGACTCATTCACAACAAGCATTATCTATACTAACACTGAAACGGGGCGTTGGCCTTATCCTTTGCCATGCCAGGACCTCACACAAGGTGAGAATTCTCAGTCAGATCTAGCTTTGGGATGGGAGATGGCCTACATTTAATTTCAAATGGAAAAAGTGATACCACCTTCTCAATCCCTCTTCATTCCACCTGGATGCCAAGCTAGAGACACCTGAATCAGCTGTGGGCCACCTATGTCTTCTGTAGTTGAGGATGCAAGTGAGCTTCCCTTATAAGCCCTGCTTTCCCTCCAAACCGCATACACAGGAATATCACTAACAATAATCAGAACATGATTGTTAGGGGAACATGGCTTGCAAATTCAACCCATGCATTTGAAGAGTCAAGTAACTCCCAGCTGAGATGACCCCAGAGCCACTGAGCATAGGAAGGTGATGGTAAGGTCAGCTCTGCAGTGGCCACTGCAGTGTAGGGTAGCCAAAGGACAGCTGCTTCCCCAACTTTTTACCTTGGAAGTGAGCTACGTCTACACTGGCACTACTCTGCAGTGACTTACATCGAATGAGAACTGGAGTAACATCCATGGATGGTTAAAGGATAGAGAGTGTGGGGGTGTGGTGGATAGGAGAGAAGTTTCCTCTCCTCTGCTGAAACAGATGATCTCCTCCTTCCTCCTTAGATAATGTCATGAGGAGACCTGGGTGAAAAATGGATATTTCAGTTCATTGGCAATTTCAAAAAATTGAAGACAAATTTGTTTTGGGTCCGACCAGCAATGAAAATTTGTAGAGAGTTAAAAAAATTATTTAAACAAAATGTTTTATTTTGAGCATTTATAAAGTTTTTTTGCTTTTTTAAAAATAAGATTAAGGGAAATTTTGAAATGAAAAATTGTTCCCAACCAAAAAAATCAAAATGTTTAATTTTTAAAATATCAAAACAAAATATTCTGATTTTTTTTTTGAATATTTTTATTTCTCTTAAACAAACAATTTGGCCAAACTGACGTGGATTTGGAAAATGTTTGTGTTATTGAATCTGAATTTTTCACCAACAAAAGTTTTGGCCTAACAATGTCACCGACTCTAGTTGTGAGAGCGGCCCATTGTGTTTCAATCTACTTTAAGCACTGTTTGTGCTAAACTATCTCTCTGCTTCTTCAGCCTGTCCTAATTCCCTTTTCTTGTGGATCACCTCCCTCTAGTAGAGATGGCCTCTTGGCTGTTATCCCTTTCTACCTGGCCTTGATTATTCCCCATGGAACTTAAGTTAGGGGTATATCAAATCATGTTATGGTGTGATCTGACTTTAAATATTAGGAAGGAGGAGCACAGCAGGGGTTCTGTCCGTGAGAAAGAAATGGGAATAAAATCCCCAGCATTCCTGGGTCTCTGGTCCCAGGGACAGGCATCTGCAGGAGAGGAAAGAGTCTGCATCTCAGGCCTGGCTCAGATGACCTTTTGCTCTTGTCACGGACCTGTTCCTGCTCGGGTTTGTGACTCTGCCCTGCACTCTGATGAGATCTTGGAGCTCCTCCCCATTCAGAGCTGGGCAAATCCTGGAGGAAGGAGCTGGGGCAGATCAAACCTTGCCCCAGAGATGAGCTCTGTCCAGGGTGATGGATCCTTCTTCCTAAAACTGATGGGCGGGGGGGGGGGGCACGAGGCCCCACCCCCCTCCATGGCCCTGCCCCTGCCCCGTCTCTTCCTCCGGAGGCCCTGCCCCCTTGGCCAAGCCAGAAGCTGGGACCTGGGATGGGGGGCAGTGTGAGAGCAGCCCCTGGCCCATGTCCCCGTCCCCTGGGTCCCCACCAAGGCAGGAGGAGGCTCTGCAGCTCCCCACAGTTGCCTGCGTGGCTCTGACCCTGACCCAGATCCAGCTTCCAGCCTGGCCTGGGGACAGGGCCTGGGGGGCCAAAGAGCTGCAACCGGGCCATGGTAAGCGACAGCCGGGCAGCTGCTGCGAAGAGCCACGGACCCTCCATCAGCCTTGGATGGGGGGTCATCTGGGGGGCAGGGCCATGGGAGGGTCCACAACTCCCCACAGCTGCAGAGGTTCCCCAGGTCGGGCTCCAGCTTCTGGCCTGGCCAGGAGGCGGCCCTTTGGGGGGAGGAGAAGGGGCAGGGGGCCAGGACGTGGGGAGTGGGGGGGCCAGGCCCGTGGGGTGTGGGAGGGCCATTCCCGCATTCCTGCACCGCTGGCTCTGCCTTTCGCGTCCTGATTCTCCCTCTCTCCACTGCAGCGAATGTGACCATGGATCCAAACACAGCAAACGCCCAGCTCGTTGTGTCTGAGGATCGGAAAAGCGTGAGGCGTGGAATTGCACGGCAGGAGGTGCCGGACAATCCAGAGAGATTCCATTCTTTCTGTTTGCTGGGCTGCGAGAGGTTCACCTCGGGGAAACGTTACTGGGAGGTGGAGGTGGGAGATGGGGGATTTTGGGCTGTGGGTGTCGCCAGAGAGTCTATGAGGAGGAAGGGAGGGATCAGATTTAACCCTGAGCAGGGGATCTGGGCTGTGGAGCGGTGTGGGGATCAGTACCGGGCTCTCACCTCCCCTGAGACTCCCATGCCCCTGAGCGAGAGGCCTAAGAAGATTGGGGTTTATCTGGACTATGAAGCGGAGTGGGTGGCATTTTATGATACTGGTAATGAGACCCTGATCTTTACTTTCACGTCAGCGTCTTTCACTGGGGAGACAATCCTTCCCTTCTTCTGGTGGGGATTGGCGTCCTGCTCAAAATCTGCCCCTGAGGCCTGGAGATGGGGAGGTGGAGTCAGGGGTAGCAGTATCCCACTGGGGTTCCCTCTGGTTGTGGACCAGAAATGGACTGAACTGGTCATTGTCCCAGGGACAGCTCAGATGGGTTACAACACACTGCTATGGCTCTAGAGAGGGGGATGGGGGAGACAGAGGAGATGGGGGTTGAAGGGAGCATAGGCACCGACTCTGTGGGTGCTGCAGGGCTGGAGCACCCATGGGGAAAAATTAGTGGGTGCTCTGCACCCACCAGCAGCCAAGCTCCCATCCCTGCCCCCCCACCTCCTCCTCCTCCCCCTCCCCTGAGCACG